>NW_020897784.1:731388-825283 GCF_003984885.1 Neopelma chrysocephalum
TCCATGTCCACAACTCTTCTCCATACCCTGTGCTCACTTCCATCTCTGAGGAGCCCTCCTGGGTCCTGCCCCTTCAGCCCAACAGCTCCAGGGACCTGCTCTCTCTGAAATGCCTGAGCTGGTTTGGTTTTTTCCACAACAGCTCCAGTTACTGCTACAAGTGGTGCCAAGGCTGCAAAGCCCCTCAGCAAACAGCTGTGGAGTGGTTCCTCACCCACTGTGTCTGCAGCTGGCCCACAGTGGGATAGGAAACCTGCCCAGGGGCTGATTTCCATCACCCTGCAGAGGTAACCACGGCTGACGCACGCGGGGAGAGGGATGCCTTGCACCAGGATAAACACGGGACAGTTGGCTGAGAGCTCTGCTGTTACTGTGGGGTAACAGATGCACATCTGCAGGGCGGAGTCCCTTTATGGTCACATCCTCCAAGTGGACCCCCATTGCAGCTCCAAACTCACCCCTCGGCCCCTCTGCTGCAGGGTCTGGGCCACCCTGGGCTGCAGCTCACCTGCCAGCAGCCTGGAGCTTGCTCAAGAGCCCTGAGTGGCCAAAACCTCCAGCTTTCCAGTGAGAGCCCAGGACAGCTTCAGAAACATGCAGCAACATCCTCCCTTTTTGTCAGGCTTTTTTTTTTTTTTTAACAAAGTTTTCTTTTTTCTAATTATAGGATGTTGCAGAACAATCAGCTGAGTCGCATCCCTGCAGAGGCACTGAGAGATCTTCCAAACCTCCAATCTCTGTAAGTCATTAAAAATCAATGCTGCGAGCTGCACAATCCCTTGGGGGCCCCAGGCTTCCCAGCATTTGAGTCATTAGTTCCTTTGTCAAGGATGTTCTGTTCCTTCTTCCTTTTCTTTTCCAATTTATGCAAAGATTACTGTCACTTAGAGTAGAAGGGAGAAGAGGGCAGTTTTCAAGGAAGAAACACTGTCTTGGTAGAGGATGTTGAAATTACAGCTCCCCATGTGTGCATCGTGATGAAAAGGCCACCAGCGCCAACTCATATTTCAAGGAACGTTGGAAAATATCCACCCAAAGAGTCTCTGTCCTCTCCACTGTGGACTACAGTGGGGAAGGGACCTGCCAGGGAGCACAGAGGGCACTCTGGTCTGTCAACAAGAGAGTTGGGCTGTTTTACCCAAATGGAGGGTAATTGTGTCGGGGTAGAAATGCTTTAAAACACTTTTAAGCAATTCAGCCCTGAGAAGAAGCTGAGGCTTGTGATTGTGCTTTTCATTTAAACTATATCCACAGCAGGTTTTTGCTACTGTGTTCACTAAAAATCACATGACTCTGAAATACTTGCAGTTTTTCTGAGTGTAGACACGGTTGCAAACTGCCCCCGATAGTGTCACTGAATTTAGGGAAGCTGTGTTTGGGAATTGCCCAGCTGGTGCAGGCAGCACTGCTGAAGCTTGTAAGAGTGTTCTGAGTTGGGCTGAGCCACTGACCCTAATCCTTAACTTCAGTCCCAGTCTCACACAGCCCTTTTATCATAAAAACGTTGGTCAGGAGCAGTTTCTGCAGTTTCTGCAGTTTCTGGCAGTTTCCAGGACAGCCTCCTCCTTGGAGCAGGACTATCCCAAAAACTCAGTGAGGCAGTTGCAGCTTTGTCTACCCAAGCACAGATTCCCCTTGGCTGGTGGCCTGGCCTGGGGCTGTTCTTCCTGAGGAAAAAGCTTTTTCTCCAGTCCAACCTAAACCTCATGGAAGGTAATTTGTGGCCATTACTCTGTTTGATCACCTGGAACCACCATGAAGAGCTTGGCTTCATCATCTCTGGTTGTGGGTCACTAGCAGATCTCCTCTTTGCCTCTTCTCTGCTGAGTGAAACCAACCCAGCTCCTTCCACCTCCACTCATGGGTCAAATGCCCTGGGACCCTGACTCAGTCACCAGCCCTCCACTGCACCCATCTGCACCCTCTTCATCCTTCTTACACTGTGCAGACCCAGACTGGTCACAATTCTCCATGTGTGGCCCTCCCAGCACCAAGTAGGAGTTTCTGTAAATATTAATTTAAATATTAATTTGCAATGGGGGTGTTTGCTGTGCAGGATATGAATGTTCTTTCTGCCAGGAGAGATTTGAAACCTTTGTTGTTGAAACATCATTGGCACATGGTTGTGGTTGTTATTAAATTGTGTTGACATCCCCAACGGTGCCGGAGTCAAGACCCCCAGCTCCAGGGGTTTGGAGATTAGGTTGTTTTCTGAGTGACTTCCCTTTCAGAGGAAGCATGACATGGAAGGCCCCTTTCCCCCCCTCAGCCTCTCTCTCCTCTGCATGTGAAAGTTTTGACAACCAGTGCTGCCAGAGCCCGTGGCTGGATAGACCCAACCTTTGTTTCTGAAGGTTCAGCACCTGCAGACCCGACCCTGCAGCTTGGGCCACCTCTCTGGGGCACTGTTGGGTGGCCACCTTGGCTAGTGCTGTGAGGCCCCTGTGCTCTATCTCCTCAGCCCACAACCCCCACCAAAATACCACATGGCACATGAGAAATGCAAAACACTCCAAGAAGCTGCTTGCAGCACTCTGGGGTTCGTTTAAGGTGCAGGGTGGGAGGATGGCTTGGCTTGAATTAGCACAGAGGCACCTGTTCAAAGTGCACTTGGAGGCCACCTCATCCAGTGAAGATTCCCTAAATGTCTCCAAAGCTGGGTGAGGGAGAGGTAAGGCCAGCTGGGATCCAGTGTTCTTCCTGCAGAAACAGTGAAACCAAATTTTAGGAAGAAAATAAGCTGCTTTAGACAACCTGAAGGAAACTAGGCTTGACCTTAAAGCTCATCTCATTCCAAACCCCTGCCGTGGGCAGGGACACTTTCCAATAGACCACATTGCTCCAGGTCCTGTCCAACCTGGACTTGAACCCTTACAGGGATGGGGCAGCCACAGATTCTCTGGGCAACCCCTGCCAGTGAGGTTTCTCCAGGAGAAAGGTTTCTGTAACAAAAAGCAAGCAGCAGAACAGTAGTAATTTCTGTAGGTCTCACATCAGTGAACCCACCTCACCCACCCTGTTCTGTCTGTGCCTACAAGAATTCAGGGTAAGGCCTTAAGAGATCAGTCAGGTCCCCAGAAGTCACTTTCCCATGTGTGCCCCAGCAGCTGGGTCCAACTCTCCAGCTGGGTGGGGGACAGTCTATTCTGGAAGCAAAAGTTTCAGAGGTGTTCCGTGCAATGGAGAGCTCTGCCCTGTCAGAGCTGCCTGCTTAGAGGAGGGGCAGAAGGCGCCTCTCAGAAAGACCCTGATCACAGATCAACAACAGGCTGAATCCTGCCCTCAGCATGGGGAGTACAGAGTTATTCTCTGGGATGGGTGTTCCCCAGGACAATTATTCTCCAAGGCGACGGTCACAAGCCAGCTCTGCCTCGTGTTAGCACCACACCAAACCCTCTCTGTGCCTCGAGCTTGACCACTTGAAAGCATGGAGGGCACATACAGATAAAGATGATGATATGCACTTCCACAGAATCACAGAATCATCAAGGTTGCAAGAGACCTTCAAGATCATCAACCCCTACACCACATCCCCAAGTGCCACATCCAGACACCTCTTGAACACCTCCAGAGATGGTGACTCCACCACTCACTGGGCAACTTATTCCAACGCCTGATCACTCTTTCAGTGAAAAAAAAATTCTAATATCTAATCTGAACCTCCCCTAGTGCAACTTAAGGCCGTTTCTTCTCATCCAACACTTGAAACACGGCAGAAGAGACTGACCTCCACCTCCTTTCAGGCAGCTGTGGAGAGCAACTTTCTCCTCTTCACACAGCAACTGCACAACAGAGAACCTTGGGCTGGGTGAAGGCCCAAGAGCCATGTCTGGTGACTAAGCCCAGCATGGATGTGAGGCACAGCCCTGCTCTGTGTGGATGGGGACATTTCTGAAGACACACAGTGTGTTAGGAGGTTGTACCACTGCTCTGCCTCACACCGGTGGAAGCATGACCTGGAAAACATCCTGCGTCTTATCCTGTGCTGCTCCCCTGAAGGAGCAGCCACTGCTTGCAGAGTCCTGCAGTTCCCCTTCTAGCTCATGTTCAGAGATGCTCTTCTGTAGCCACCACCCAACAGGAGTGGACAGCATGGACAGCACTCTGTCCTGAGGTGAATACAGAGCTGAGATGCTCTGCTCAGTTTCCATTGGTGCTGCCACAGCTTCTCCAAATGTAGCTGCTCACCTCAGACCAAGAGGCTCCATGCAGGTCTGCATTACAGTGATTTTTTTTCCCCTCTTTTTCAAATATCTGAGTCATTTTCCACAAGTTTATGAGACTCTTGTGTGTTCATTGCCAAAAAATTAGCCAGCCTGGAACACCTATAGGTCACCCACAGCACAGTTTCCAGTGTTACTGGTCAGGCGATCTGAGATCCAGTGTATTTGTGTTGCCCAGAGACGACTTTTTTCCATTCAGGAGGGGAAGTGGCTTTATGGCACATCCCTACAGCCCATGAGTTACTGGACTGGAATGGCACTTGGTGCAATATTAACTCTCTGTTTGTAAGTTGGCAACACATGACAAGCAGGCAGGACAGCTGGGAAGGGGGGGAAAAGGGGAGCCAATGGGAATGGGGTGGAACAGCAGTACCAGACAGAAAGTGTCTGGTAATAACAGCACTGTAATAACAGTGCTGGTTATTTTCTTGCTCTTTCAGATGTTTGCATTTGGTGTCCATGTTTGTCATTCTGGGATTCAGGCAGCATTTGGAGGGAAAGTGTGTATCCCTTAGGGACAAACTGACAAAGGAGAAGAAAGGCAGACTTCTCAATGCAAAAGTCTTTTCTCAGGGTTACAACTGAAGCAGCCAAACTCAGTGGAGGCTGAGAGCAATTGTTTTGGGCATAGCTCTACCAGAAGAACTTCCCAGGCCATGCAAGGGCTGAGGTGGTCAGACGAGTAGGACAGAAAGGGTTGTTTTAGCCACTATGGGATAGAGAGATGCTGGCATTTACTGCCTGCACAGCACAAAGTTAGAGTTCAGCAAAAAACTGTGTCAGTGGAGTCTCTGAAATAGGAAAGCGAAAAAATAATGATTATTGAACTGCAGTTGTCTCCAAATGTGGCAGCTGTCTTGGCTTCTGGGCATTCAAGGAGGGTGAGATAGGACACACACCCCCAAGCTTTGGTGGCACTTGGAATTGAACTGCAATGTCCCTTTGCTGCAGTGCTGAGCTCCAAGCTTGGCTCCCAGGCACAGGGCATGGTCAGACCTGTACTGGAATCCCTCAGTACAGGTCCTGCCTGAGAGTGCTGGACAGTGAAGGCAGCAGATGCTCCTCAGGCTCTGCAGAATGTGTGCTGTGAGACATGGAACAGCTGAAAGTCTGAAGCAAGTTTGTGAGTCCCAAACAGCAGGAGATCAACTTTACATACACGCTCAGGGAGAGGGAGGTCTGTGCAGGAAGGAACTCCAATAAATCCTGTCACTCAGAGAGCAGAAAGGAAGTCATTCCTCCTTTTTGTTGGGTGAAGTAGGAGTGCCCTGCCCAGAATGATCAGAGTCGGTGGCACAGTCAGGGCATGAACTTTCTGCTCCAGAATACCTTGTCCCCAGGAAAGCTTGTTCCACACTGGAGCCCTCTGGCATTGCACGTGCAGCCCGAATGCCTTCCCACACAGCTTCGTGGCAGTCTGAACCAAGGGCTCCAGGGAGAGGAAGGAGCAGCTCCCTGTACAATGGCCTGGGTCCTGCTCTCACATCTGTCTCTAGAAGAGAAAAACGGGTGTTACAAAGGCCATGCTTACACTGCTCTGCTGCTGTGGGCCTCCCCCTGTGCTTGCCTTCCAATGAGGACCTGTCTTCAGGCAAGGAGCTTTCTCAGAGCTGCCAATCCATGAGCTTCAGGTGTGCAGAATTTTTCATGGCAGGTGTGGTGTCACCCACAAAAGACGTGGTGTCAAACCAGCAATGAGAGAACACTAATTTTGACTGCTCTAGATGAGGCACACTGGTTCTCATGAAACCCAAATTACTGAAGATCCAGTCCTTCACTGGACAGACAGAATGCAAAAAAAAAATTATTCAAGCAAATTTAGGGGAGATGGGAGGGTCAAGGTGTTCTCCTGAGGATTCTCTCCAACAGGATGTTCCCATTGCCCTGTGTGATTCCCCCACACCTTTTCTAACCAAGGCAAATGTGGTCCTGAGTTTGGGCAAATAATATTTCAAACAGGGCTTCCTCCTGCAAACTCTCACAGAGGTGCTGGGAAGACTGGCCAACCAGGAGGAGGTTTTCAATCATTCAACATAACTCTGTGCCAAAGGAATTTGTAGGTCTAGGATGCCCATTGCCCGTCACCTCATGTGCTGACCCAAAGCTTGGCTGCTCCAGGTTGGACCACTGTGTATCACTGACCATCACTCATCAGGGACTTCCTGTGGTCTGTGTCACCCCTCATCAGAGGGAGGCACCCACTGTGGGGGTTCAGCTTTTCCCAGACAGATCTGTCCATTGCTCACTGGGCCCCACGGATGCCAGCCAGCCTGAGGGGGCAAGTGTCAGATCCACCCAAACATCCCCATCTACATCAGACGCCCCTGTCTTTACAAACACCCTTCCCCACAGGTCCTCTGAAGCTGCAGCCATGCCTGTGGGGCCAGAACCAGACCTGCCCTGCTCCCTGTCAGCTACAGGATGTGAAGGCATTACAGCCTGGAGCCCAAGCTGTCAGGAAGGAGACCTTGGCAGAGATCACTAGATGAATATAAAGAGGAATTTGGATTTCAAAAGAAGAGAAGGCAAAGCTCTGGAGACTGAACCTCCTACCAAGTGTGAGGGAGCTGCTTCCCAGCAGGTTTGATTTATCTGGGAAGCATGTTGGGAAGCCCAGTGGGGAGGATTAGAAAGAACACGCACACCTGATGGCAACGCTCTGAGCCCTGCAAGGGGTGCCAAAGCTTTACGTAATGCTCAGATCCAGTTGTGATCCCCTGGCAGAGTATCTGGTTGCCAGTGGTTTGTAGGTGCAGTAACAACATACCATGTGTATTCTGGAAGAGTCGTGTGTCAGTCTAATTAACGACTTTGTGGTTTGTGAGCACTTACCTAAAGCAGATGGGCACTGTGTCTGTTCCTCTGCCAGGCAGAAGGAGTCCAAGGTATTTCAAAGCAAGCAGGTGCTATAAATTATAATTACCAAGTTTGCCTAGGTAGAGAAAGCAGAGAGGAAAAAAAAAACTGATGGATTAAGAGATCAAGATAAAGTCCTCATTTTTCTCTCTCAAATATCTATGGAAAGCTCTTTCAGGAATTTTTCACAGATCAGCACTTTGGGAAGGTGCTTAGCATGTGTCAGGCTCGTTTGGGTGGGTGTTGCCTACATCAGCTTGGACTGGGGAGATTAATGCCAGCCAGAAGAGTGTCAGAGCTTTTCCAGCATGAGGGGCTGTGTGGTGGCCTCTGGACAACCATTACAGTTCTCTGACTCAGCTTTGAGCCCGGGGGCAACAGGAGAATAAGATTCCTTAATGGCCCAGTGCAGCTTTCCCAAAGTTATGACTTTAGTTCAGGTCCACAACACCAGCCTGTGCTTTCAGCATGGTCATCAGATTTCCAGTCTGTGGCCAGGAATCCCAGACCTCTGCATTTCCCTGGGATTCCCTCTTCCAGACTGGGGAGAAACTGCACCAAGAGCTAGTTGCTGGGATTTTGAGAGACTTTGGGCACCCCCAGGACAGTAGCAGGTTTTGTGACTCAGTAAGAGCAGCAGCATAGGCACAAAGCTTCTAGAGTCCCATTTGTCCCTGCTGGACAAGGCATCCCCTCATTTCTCTTCTGCCTCATGGCTGAAAGAAAATTAATTGTATCCCAGCTGAAACCAGGACACCTTGGTACCTGGCACATGACATGAATCAAGGAGTTACCCACAGCTCCAGCCCATCCCCTGGCCTGCATGTGCAGGGATTTGTCCTCAGGTAACCGTACTCCAGAGGAGAGAGAGCATGTGAATCATCGTTCATCAATACTAAAATCTGGGGTAAGAGGGAACCAGAAGTCTGGTGTCTTGGCTACAGATCTGCAAAGCCCATCCACTCCTCTAAAGTAACTTTCACATGTTTCTGTCACATCCAAGTGATGAGAAATAGTCAGGGACTTAGACCAGCTGTGACTGAGAGATTTCCCCACAGCTATTCCTGCCCCAGCAGCCTCCAGCACTTGTGTTTGCAAGCACAGAAACCAACTGAGGCACATGAAACCTGGAAATGATTCCCAGGCATTTGCTGACAAATCTCCCCATTGCACTCACCTCCTCCTCTGCCATCAGACTCTCCTGTCCCTCAGTCATGCTCCAGTCCCTGCTCTGCCTCCAAGAGCAGCAGCAGCACTTGTTTCATGAGGATTCAAGACCCTGCAGCACCAAATCAGATTCTTCTTGACTCCTCCTGCACTTTGGGTTTTCTCTTTGGGTCTCCCCGGCAAGATGCTCCGTACTGCTGGCAAACACTGCCTGAAACAACCCAACAGGTCCCATTTCCTGGGATCCTGTCCTTGCAATCATTTTAGTTCCCCTTTCCCCCCTCCCAGTCTTTGTTCTGTGCATTCCTCTGGAATATTTGCAGGATTCTCTCGTCACTCTGCCAAAAACCTGCTGTTCCCAGCTGGAATCAGCTGCAGTCTCCCTGAGGAACGCTCTGGTCCCATCAGCACCATTCCCACTAACAGCACCTTCCTGTGTCAGATGCTCACATGACAGCAGTGCTGTCCTCTTCACATTGGCCCTGCAGAAGGATTTGATGCCTTCACAAGCTGATGGGATGCAAACTGTGTCATATACATTGTTCTCTAAAATATTGAAAGCATTTTTGTGTTTTCTACAAGTGTAATTTCCCATTATATTCTGATTTCACTCCCACTGTATTGACTTGTAACTTCTAAGTGGTGAAACAGCCTGATTTGTAATTCCCTGTGTACAGGTTAACTGTACCTCTAACTAAAACCTCCTCCACCCCATTGGTTTGCCACTGCTCTGATGTATTTAGCAGAATCCATTTGGACTCCTGTGAAAATGCAGCGAAGACTGCTTCATCCCCTGTCCCTAAAGGCAGGAAATTATTTTTGTACATATGGCCAAAGATTAAAATGCAAAAAATGACTTACAGCAATTTGAGAACGTGTGGGCTTTGATGTTGACAAAGGAGGGAAGCTCTTCCCACCTGGTCAAATTCTCACAAGCGTATAAACTCTTATGACAGAAGGAATCAGCATGTCCTGAAGAGCTCAGTCAGTTCATTCCTCATTTCGCTTCTTTGATCTGTTTGAGATTTGACAGTTTGCTGTTCACCACAATATTCTTCTCTATAAATCACACATGACACAGTGAGGTTTCTGGAAGGTGTTGTATCCATTGGCTGTTTAGGGGATAAAAGCTATGGAAAAAACAGATATCTATACAGTCAACATAACACAGCAGTGACTTACAGTCTGTTGGCATAGGAGCTGTCTTGTGGCAAGACCACCTCAGCCCTTTAACCTGATTTACTGGCTGCAGGGTGTCTCTGAAGCACAGGGAAAGGGAAGTCAGGGAAGAGCAGTGAGGTAGCTCTTGTGGCATCCCTGAAGACAGACTGAAGCAAAGCAACCACAAACATTTCCTTGGTGATTGTTGCTGCTGAGAGCACAGGACCTTGAGTTTCACCTCTCAAAGACATCTTTGCAACAGAAAGCATGCCTGCAGCAGGAAAAAGAACCCAGGACAAGTATCACAGTGCAGGCAGCATGCTAAAGAAGGTCGTTCCATTCTAGAGGACACTTGCTGCTCAAAACCTTCCTGTCCAATCTCTGAAATCCCCTTTTCCCTGAGGCTCCTCTTCCCCACAGCCAGCTCTGGAGAGCAGCACAGCTGAGTCGGGGGAGTTTTCTCCCCATTCCTGTTTTAGGAAGTCCGATCTCCATTTTAGTATTTCAAGGGTTTAATAGCATTTCTACAAAGAAGATAGTCTAGGAGGGTCCAAGAGCAGACATCTACCACATTCAAGTGAAAACTTGAGGCAGATGTGCCACACATCTGGATGTACTGCAGTAACTGTCATGCACTGATGCAGCCACGGTGCGATGAGTCCTTGCTGAAGTTTGGCTGCAGTTAGTATTCCTCACTGGCTCTGTGGAAGCAGGACCCTCTCTGCCTCCACTGCCATGACTCTTCCTCCCAGGTGTAGCTTGTACAATCTTAGATTCACCTGAAAATGGCACGTTGGCCCCTGTAGCTTGTGCAGTGGAGCTGGTGCACAGACAGGGAAGAGATGACACAGTTTGGATTCAGGTGGGCTGATGTCCCTGGAAGGGACTGAGGCTTTCCTCCTGAGGCCACCTCTCATGATTTGGTTCAGGTATAATAAGCCAAATTCAGAGGAGTTACTGCTTTTTGGCGAGATTTTGAGCAGACAAGATTTTTCTGGTTCCATGTACCATGGGCTGTCATCCAACCTGCCTCTCTCTAGGTCTTCCCTCCACTTCACCCAGCTGTCGTGGAAGATCTGTGCTTGTCACCAGGACTGGCAGGAGTAGCTTAGCAAGATCAGACCAGGGTTGAGGAGAAAAAGGTGCATTAGAATATAGATCAAGTCCAAGATTCAGATTTTGGACTCGTTCCTCTGCTTATACTGACCTGATCCAAATCCAGGTCTGGGTTCAAGAGTATCCCAGACTGGGAAACCAAATGCATGGCTGGACCTTATTTGGTATTCCAGCAGCTTTCTCTGCCATTCAACTTGTCTCCCCGTGTTGTTTAGGGCATGTTGCCCAGGACCTCTGAAGAGCACTGGCATTTTTACTGCAATGATGAGCACAGATACATTTTCAAAAGCTGTTGGTAAATCCACTTGGCAGAACATGCATCACTCTCTTTTACAGGGGCAAAAACTGTGGCTGGGTCACTGTGTTCTTGGTAGGATCCAACAAGCAGCTTCACTGCCTCCTCTTTGCAGCCCTGAGATAAGAGCAGTGGGATCAACCCCTCTGGCATTTCGCATTGCAATGGAACAGCCTGGGCCAGGTTTGTAGTTGGGATGTTGAGGAGCTGGGACCAGAAGACTGGTGTCTTTGTGCCTCTGCTGTGACTGGGGTGCTAGATCCTTCCCTCATGGTGGGAGATCCTGAAATACCACCAAGAAGGAGATCAAATTCTTCTGAGTCACCTCCATGGCCTCACTACACAACCTTTCTTCACTTGGAGTAAGTTTCTGCTGTGCCCACATCTCCCTCGGGCAGACCAGGTGGATTTGTCTCCTCTGACTGTAGCTGTCTAGATATTACTCACCTCACCTCATCAGCAGTGGAAAATGATCAGCATCTCCAGAGGGTGAATCATCTGTTATCTCAGAGCCCTGTCTGGGGGATGAATCACTCTCTGGAGGACTCTGATTTTCTCTTCTGGCTATGGAAACCCTATAGTTGGTTTCAAGTTCTGTGTGAATAAGGCTGGGAGAGATGTGGTTTTCCTACCCTTGGAGAGCAAAAGAAAAAAAATGTCCCTGTCCCCACCCCTCACTTTTATCTGTCAAAACCAGCCCCCCAAGGTAACACAGACCATCAGAGAGTGGGTACCAAAGCAGAGCTGAGCATCTCTCCTCCCCCGTGGCCCTGTGCCCCACGACCCAGCACACACTTGTGTAGCCCTCAGGGAAACCTTTCAGAGGAGGTCGCCGTGCCCAAAAATACAAGTGCAAAGAGCAGCTTACCCTCTAACCAGGGAGGTATTTCTCTGCATTTCAGAGCTGGAGGGATTTGACTTTATAACCAGAGTTCTGGGAGCAAGTCAGAAATGAGACATGGCTACTGGGTACATCACAGACATGGGAGCTGTCAGTAGGAGGAACTCAGCTGGTCAGATTAGAGCCTTTTCTGCTTAGGAGTAAAAAAGCATGAAATGCAATGTGGTTATCCCACTACAATGACCTCAATAGCTTATTTGAGAAGAAGATTTAAAGACCACACACAGGCTGTTGAATGTATCCATCTTCAAGGAACAGTTCTCTGTAGCAGTGCCCCAATAAATCCCTGCCTGCATTTGTTCTCCATCCATTATTTGCTGTCTTTGAGCAATGAGTTGATGTGAAGTTTACGTAAAGGCAATGTCCATATGTCTCATGCTTGTGAGTGTCCATGCTGTGAATGATCCCTGGATTCATCTCCCAGAAAGACAAGAGTGTTGTGTCATTTGTCAGACTAACAGCTAAAAGTTTGGCCAACTTCAGTCACTTCAGAACTGGAAAATATTACAGAAAAACAGGTGTCTGCATGAATTGTTATCTCCTCCCAAGAATGGTGGATGTGATATATGACATAGAAACTAATGCATCAGATGCCTCATTTGTGCACACTGTGTGTAAAAAGCAGCAGCTTCATCTCTTTACAGCTTTTGAAATTCTTTCCTGGAACGTGTAGGAAGTAGGTCATTCAGCTCCCAACAACCTTGAGCTGGGCCATCGTGTGGCCCCATGATGATCCCTGAGTCAATTCCTCTCTGAGACTTCACTTTCTAATTTTCCCATTCACTGAGCTGGTGGTTGGCAACACTCAGAAGGGGGTGAGGATGAGGGACTCCCTTGCCATGCCCCAGCACTTCCAGAATTCACCAGTTGTGCTGCCAAGCGAAGAGGTCACAGCACGGGTGGGTGGTTTGAGCTGTGTTTGTCCAGCAGCTTGGCAGTGGTTATACCTCCCTGGCTATGCCCATCAGGTACTCTAGTCACCTCCAAACTTCTCTGTGTTGACTGTAGCAATTCAGCAGGGCCACCAGGAGCTCCATTTGGATGAGGACTCAAGAGATCACTTACACCAAGTGTAAGTGATATGGTGGTCACATATCTGTCTAGATTGTACCTACACTGCAATTACTGCAGTACTCCCCTTAAATGAGCAAATGTCCCTCAGAAGAGACTCTGGGAAACACTTAAACATAATTCCACCTTCATAACTTTCTCACATGCAATGTCACTTCCCATCTCAGGCTGTAAGAGCTGTCAGGAAGAGGAACATGCTACCTTGACTGCCCACAGTGTGTGTTCCAGGCACATTGTAGACACTAAAGAAATTATAATGATAAATGAAATTATAAAATCCTCCTAAAGTCATATAGTCATGTAGTTCCAGAGTGTTTTCCATTGACCTTTATTATGGGGACTCATGAACCTTAACCCACCCACACAAGTACCCAGGGCACACTGCACGTCCCTGGTGACAACTCAACAGACACTGTGGACAATGGGTCCCAGATGCTCCATACAGTAGATACAGTCACATCACAGGGAAGATGGGTCCCAGATGTTCCATACAGTAGATGTGTCAGTGCAAAAGGGAGATGGGTCCCAGATGCACATGCACTGATGTGTGTAAGCACTCCTAGTGAACCACAGAGAAGCTTCAGGTAAACTGGAGAAAGGAAGGCAAGCGAGGAATGAAGAACATGTTTTAACTGGCAACATCTGTCATAGAGTCATGGAATCATGGAATGGTTTGGGTTGGAAGGGATCTTAAAGCTCACCTCATTCCACCCCCTGCCATGGGCAGGGACACCTTCCACTAGCCCAGGTTGCTCCAAGCCCCGTCCAACCTGGCCTTGGACACTTCCAGGGATGGGGCAGCCACAGCTTCTCTGGGCAACCTGTGCCAGGGCCTCACCACCATTACAGGGAAGAATTTCTTCCCAATATCCCATCTAACCCTGCCCTCTGGCAGTGGGAATCCATTCCCCCTTGTCTTGTCACTCCAGGCCCTTGTCCAAAGTCCCTCTCCAGCTCTTCTGGAGCCCCTTTAGTAGCACTGGAAGGGGCTCTAAGGTCTTCCCAGAGCCTTCTCCAGGCTGAACAGCCCCAGCTCTCCCAGCCTGGCTCCAGAGCAGAGGGGCTCCAGCCCTTGCAGCATCTCCTTGGCGTCCTCTGGACCCCCTCAAAGAGGCCCATGTGCTTCTTGTCCTGAGGGCCCCAGAGATGGACACAGTGCAGGCTTGGCTCTGGGGGTGTCTCAGTGTGCAGAGCCCCTCTCCCTGTTCCTCCTGTCCCCAAGGGCTGTTTTTCCTTCTCTTTCCCAGCTGGCTTGTATGCTTCACAAACACCATATTTCCCGGCAAATGTGCTCGGTGGGCCTTGGAGCCACTCTGCACAGGCTCTGGCTGCTTTCTGTACCTTCTCCATTTCCCTGTGCCTGGCACCATGGCTAAGGGGGGCAATGCCAGGCACACAGAGAGAGGGCTGGTCGGGGGAGCTGGCACAGCTGCCCAGCTGTCAGCAGTTTCTGTAGCTGCACAGAGGTTTTGGCAATCCTTCTTGCACCGTTCTGACCTGAGGGGTTTTGGAGGTGTCTGCAAGTGGGGATAACAAAGCCCTCTTGTCTACACCAAAGGCACTTTGTGTGGAGTCTGGGTATTGCTCTGATTTCATTTCCTGAGCATCCCTTGTGGAGGGCTTCCCGGAGGAACATGCCCCATTAAGTCAGGAGTGAAGACTCTTTGCTGTCCAAACAGAGCCCTGCAAACTTTTCCACCAGGTCTTGTTTCACAGCCAACTGCAAACATGTTTGTGTCTTGAACCTCCATTCACTGCCTGGGGTTTTCACAAGAGTTTTCAGCCTGGAAATGGAACCAGGCAACACCTGTGAGTGTTGCTTGAGGGCTGTGAACTCTTCTGTGGCAGGGGCAGAGAGCCCAGGTTTAGAAGCAGGCCTACAAGGCAATAATGTGTCATTCATAGAATAATAGAATGCTTTGGGTTGGAAGGGACCTTAAAGGTCATCTAGTCCAACCCCCTGCAATGAGCAGGGACATCTTGAACTAGATCAGGTTGCTCAGAGTCCCATTCAACCTGGCCTTGAATGTTACCAGGGATGGGACATCCACCACCTCTCTGGGCAACCTGTGTTGGTGTTTCAGCACCCTTATCATAAAAAATTTCTTCCTTATATCTAATCTGGATCTCCCCTCTTTTAGTTTAAAACCACCACCCCTTGACCTATTGCTACGGACCCTACTAAAAAATTTGTCCCCATCTTTCTTATAGGCCCCCTTTAGGCACTGGAAGGGGCTCTCAAGTCTCCCCAGAGACTTCTCCTCTCCAGGCTGAACAGCCCCAGCTCTCCCAGCCTGTCTCCACAGCAGAGGGGCTCCAGGCCTCAGAGTGGCCTCCTCTGGACCCACTCCAACAAGTCCATTCTCCCACCATGTCTGCAGTACACGGTGACCACAAGAACATAATGGGCAGAGCAGAAATTTAACCCGGTTTCCCTTTTCCAGATGACCACTGCAGTCCTTGGCTGCCTTTGTTCTTATCCCAGTTGATATTAGTTGATGGAAGAAGCCCTTGCTCTTCCCCTGGGTTATCTGGGCAGGCTCAGGGACCCAGAACATCTTGCCTCTGTGTGTCCTGGCCCCACCAGGTGCTGTGCCAGGCAGAAAGAGCAGCACACGTGGAGCTGGCTTGCAGGGGAGTGTGGCAGAAGGGGACAGAGTGCCCCCAAGCAGGTGGCTCTGGAGCCATCCTGCCTCTCTCTCTGTGCCCTCTGCTCCTTGCACAGCAGGTTCCCGGGGAGCTCAGCAGCCAGGCACTGACTCAGTGTGTCTGGGAGCTCTGCCTGAGAAAGGAGCTGAGGTGTTGGCCCCAGTCATTAGTAAGTTATCAGAGAAGTTTAGCTGCAGTGACATCATCTCCTTCTTATGTTACTACAAGGAACTTAGATCCTATTACGGGAGAGGAGGTAACTCAATCGAGCCTTTCAAGATAAACTCAGACAGGAAGAGAGACATGATTGCCTGGAGGCACCAATTAGACATTTCTGGTGAGATCAGCTCTGTTCAGCTGACACACGTGCACACTGGGGCCAGGGAGACAGCCAGCACCTCACTCCAGAGAACGGGTGCCTCAGGGGGGGTGGGCTTCCTCCCAGGGCTGCTGGGTCAGTGACCCCTTCAACAACCACAGCTCTTCCTCCAGAACATCCTTTCTTTATGTCCTATGTTCTGCTGTGGACAGAGAATTACAATGCAGAGGAACTCCCTGGTTTGGAGAGAGTACAGCCCAGTCCAGCACCACTCAGTGTTGCATATGATCTTTGGTGGCAAGTCTCCTCCAACTTTGTCAAGGGAAACAACAGCCCAATATATTGCAAAAAATACTGTGAGGATGGGCTGCAGTTTGAGGTCCCACTGCCCTGTGGGGAACAACCCAGTCTACACTGCAAGCCAGTTACTGCACATAACTGGTCTAAGGCACCCAGACAGTCAGCTCTTACTGGCTCTGCTGTGTGTGAGGAAGGAAAAAAAACAGCAGCAACATTTGGGATATTTCCTGACAGCATGGCATTGAGCCTTTCTATTGCTTTCCAGGCCACAGCAAAGGAACCAACTGGCAGGCTGAGACATACTCACATTTAGTGCTGACCTGCTCCTCTCACCATGGCTCTGTATAGATGTGAACATCCGCTCAGGGAACAAAGATGGCAATGCCTCAGACCAAGGCACTTCTGATGTTCTTCCAGGCAGCTCACTCTCTACCCACCCCTGTAGTCCTTAAAACAGAAAATGGAATAAAGTCTGAGGTGTCTGCAGGCCCTTTTAGGCACTTTTGACCCAGTGTCACCTTGAAGTCATATAAATGCTCTGTAACTCTAAGCAGTAGATGCAGCTCCAAAGCCAGGAGCTGAGACTTTCCAGCAGCTGGTGATTTTCATAAGCTGTTGTTCTTGAATGTCCCACCCAAAATCAGCTCCTTCTGAATGCAATGAGCAGGACGATGCTCTTCAGGGCCTTGCTTGAGCCCGTGAAGTCACTTGGAAATCTTGTCCATGCTGACATCTGGAGTCACTGTGTGTCATCCACTCCCCAGACCCACAGCACTGTTTGACAGCAGGTGTGGGGTGAAGTCCCACTCCTAAGCCCTCCAGCAGCTCCATGAAAGAGGCGTCTTCCTCTGTAAGCAACCAACGGGTTAAAGCTTGCAAGGAAAGCCAACTGAGTGATTTGGTGAAAGAAAGATTAAAACATCTCCGTGGAAGGTGAGGAGCCAGCCCCAGCCTGCGCTGTCCCATTTACCCACTAATCGGCCCAATTATCTCAGGTATAAATCATAACACAAAACACTTACAGAGCCAGAGTCACACACTGAAGAAAGGAGAGAACTGTTGGGTTGGTTTTTGTTTAGTATAATTGATATAATTACTAACAACTCCGTGCCAAGAACTTCAGCTTTTCTGCTTCCAGAAGAGAGTAGAGAGCTGTCTGAAAGCCATAGCAATTAGCAATCCCCACATGCACAGCTTTTATTAGAAAGAATGCACCTCTATTCCAGAAAGAGCCAGCAGGTCCCTGAGGAGCAATTAAACATCCCAGAGACCTTTTGGTGCCAGGAATGCAGCTGTCACTGAATCCATGTTCCCTGTCCCCTCGTCAATGCTGCAAAGGCACATAAGGAGTCCTGCCCATTATGCTGCATATGAAATGCCTTCACCTGTAACTTCCTTGTTCCTAATTTTAACTTCCCTGGCTCCAGATAGGTGCATCTTGCTGTGCTGAGGTCCAAGCAGGCTGCTGTTTCTGAGAAGGCTCAGGCCCAGCACATCACTACCAGCAGAAAGTCTCCCTGTCACTCTGCTGAGGAATCTGTCTGGGCTCTGATCTCCACACTCTGAAGCAGATTAAGGCAGTAATTATGTGGCTGAAGCTCCCCAACACCTCCCAAGCATGTGACCCCAGAGAGTGTCTCGTTGACAGTGGCCACATATTCACAACTCACCACGTTGCCACCAGGCAGCTCCTGCAGAGCTGAGGAACAGGAGAGCTGGGGTTCATCTGAGTCTTGCAGAGGTGACCTCTCACTGCCAGCAAGGTGTGGGGATATGGAGCAGAGTCTGGCTTGGAGCTGCAGCAAGTCCAAAGCCAGAGGTCATCCAGGAGCATTAACTATCTCCTTGGATAGATCCAAGCTATTGGCCCTGTACTAACCAGAGGGAGGTGTCCCTCAAAAAAAATCCCCCAAGGCCCCCAAGCTGCCTCACTGGCACTTTTCATACTGATGGACCAGAGAAAAAAGAGCCTTTCCTGAGAGTGTGCTAAATAGCCCTGGAGCAAAGCCATCAACATTTATGGTTTCCCCAGCTCCTGGGGCACTGAAACCAAACTCCCTTGTGGGTCATGTCTTCACCCAGGAGTTCATGAAGAAAGTGGGACATAAAACCAGACAGCCACGGCCTCCACCTTGCTCCCCTGTCCCTGTCCCTGTCCCTGTCCCTGTCCCTGTCCCTGTCCCTGTCCCTGTCCCTGTCCCAGCTCAGCCTGGTGTACCAGTCTTTGGCTCTGCTTCAGCATCTCCATTTCTGAAAGCTTAATTTGGTTTTGAGAAATGGTAATTATTCTCTGTGGATATTTTCATTGTCTGTTCCTTAATTAATTAAACTTGAAACTGAGCATTCACTTTAAAACGATTTTCAGTAAACATATAGGGATTTAGATGAAAGAATGTCTCCAGGAAAAGTAAGCAATACTACTTCTTTTTTTTTTTTTTAAGCAGATTATGATGCCAAAAACTAACAGACTTCTTATGCTGAGGAAGGAATGGAAAAAAATAAGAAAAGATTAACATTTCCCACACAATTTTCGTCAGAAAGTTCTTGTTTGTCCTAAAACATTTTCATGGAAGTTTTCAAATAGAATCTTTAATCTTACCTTTCTGCTCTTTACTCTTTGGGTTTCTTGTCTTAGAAGGATGAATGATGCTGTTCACTGACTCGATTGCAATCTTGGGGACAGTTGGTAAATTGGGGCAGAACTTGAAACATGCCCACCCTCTTCAACAGGAAAATTCACAATTCATTGTCTTATGTCAGCCCTCTGAGCAAAGTTGCAAATCCTGTGGCAGTGGAAGTGAGATTTGGGTGTGATGTGCTTTTCTCATCCACAGAAGAATCAACAGAGCTGGCTGAGAAACTCTCAGCTGAACAGCCTTGCACCAGAAAATGTCACTTTGTGGCAATGCAAGAGTAGTGGAATCTGGGAAAACAGAATCATAGACAGCACCTCACCAGCCTCGGTGGTTAATACATTAATGTGGCAAAATGGGAGTTATAAAATAGTTATTTAACCCATCCTAGGTTATCATTTCAGTCTGAGGTGATGCTGTATCAGAACTTGTTCACTGCATTTAAAGGACATTTGTCCAAGGGAGATCTCAGGAAGGTTTGACTGCACTTCTCAACCAGGTTCAAATTTCCATCTTTGTCCATCCAGGTCAGACCAACCAGGGCAGGAAATGCTTCTTTCTGTGGTGTAGGGAAAGGTCTGTTTCTGAGGATCATCTGAAAGTTTCACCCAGGAAATACCTCCCGTACCCCATGCAGGGAGCACAGTCTGACCTGGCCTCTTCCCTGCTCCCACCTGAGATGGGGCATTTGGTCTCCTCCTGCAGACCAGAAGTTCATTGCAGTGGTTTGTGAACTAGGAAATGTCTGTGCTCTTTGAATAAGGGTCTAGTGCCAGGGGGGTAACAGTGTCTGGGGGTTTGCTCCAGTGTTTAATCAAAAATATTACTTTATGTACTATAAGTAAAACAGTCAAGAATACTAATTTCTTTACCACATTCCTTTTAGGGGGATTGTTGAGTTGAGGGCTGGGCCAAGACAGCTGTCAACTTCCTTCTCTCATGCTTTGATAAGAGACAAAGTGCTTTCTCTTTGCAATTTGAATTCAGAGATCTTTCCTTTAGATAGCTTGGAAAAATAAAATAAGCTGTGTTGGCTGATGGAAATTAAAATTTGCTTTTTCCTTGGTATAATTGTTTCCTGGTATTTCATCCAAATGTGAAGTGTTTTCCTCTTATATTTTGGTTTTAAAATCTACAGATAACACATTGTATCCTGCTCACCATTGTTGCAATAAGAGATCTTTAGAGAGATGATTTCCAAACCTAACTTTTAAACTTTTTTTTCATTAGAAGCTTAATATTTTTTGGCTTCTCATTCTATTTTGAAGCAAAAACAAGTCTTCGAAATTAAAGTTTCTCACCAAATTAAACCTCAAATTCAGCCGCCTTAAGGTTTTCATCACGATTTTAAAAAAAGCATTTGGCAAAGGGAGGGGGAAGAAAGGCCCAAACTTGTGCAATACAAGAACAGGGGTTTAATTCCTGCGCCGTGACACAGGGTCTGACTCCTCCACGGTGCCTTCGCAGGTACCTCTGGGTGTCCTGGTCGGATGCTGGACCCCAAGCAGGGCTGCCACGTATCTCACATTTCCAGACAAATCCTTCTCTTCTGGCGTGGGGCTTTGGCAGCCTGCTTTGGTTTGGCTGTCCCGCACGGCCGTGGGTGGGAGCGGGCTGTGGGGTGCCCCAAACTGGGCCGTGCCTCCGCAGATTGCTCGGGCAGATCCATGGCAAGCCCGGCCCCGGGGGATGCAGCTTTGATGCTCAGTTTTGAGGGGGGTGGCTGCAAGCCACAGCTGGCCAGTGCCCGTCTGGGGGGCCCACATGGAAGGACTTAACCCAACCGCTGCGTTTCAGAAGCTGCCATCCATTGGCAGCACCAAAGGACCATCAATAAAGGATGATCCTTGGCGGTCAGACATCTCCAAGCATAGGCAGGAGCCTCGGCACTGATGCCTTCTTTTGTTAATCACTATTTACAGCCTAATCCAATCTCCCTGGCCATCAACCCGTCCCGCCTCGGCGTCACTCTCTTTGCATAACACTGCGGGCAGGTAGAGCAATGAGAGATCGGCCTCTCACTGATCCCCACCCTGTTTCTTTCCCACTCAGACGCCTGGATGCAAATCTCATCTCCGTGGTGCCCGAGAAGAGCTTTGAGGGGCTGCTCTCTCTGCGTCACCTGTGGCTGGACGATAACGCCCTGACGGAGATCCCTGTCCGAGCTCTGAACCACCTGCCAGCGCTCCAAGCCATGACCCTGGCGCTCAACCAGATCTGGCACATCCCCGATTACGCCTTCCAGAACCTCAGCAGCCTCGTGGTGCTGTAAGCCTTCTCCACTTCTTACTCCCCTGCAGCCACGGCATCCTCGGGCTGGGACAAGGTGCTGCCCGTGCCTGGCCCTCGGGGTCCCTCCTGCTGTGGGAAGACCTGGGGGTCCCTCCCCAGAAGCAGCTTTTTGCTGCCGGGGCAGAGGGGGCAGAGGTTTTGTCCAAAGGGTCAGGGAATACCCATCATTTGATAAGAAATGCTAAAATTGCCTCTTCGATATTTTTTCATAGTTTCCCCACTTTTCACCCAAGAGCAAACAAGCTCCTCGATATAATTCAAGAAATGCTTTGTATTTAAAAAAAAAAAAATCAGTGTCTGGAAACAAAAACTAGGTTTTTTTTTTCCTTGAAGAATCAAGCAACTAAAAGCTTCTTTTTTCTTTTCCTTCTTCCAATTCCTGTGTTAAAACTAAGGGAATTTCTAGCAACATGAACAAAAATTAAACTGCAACAACTTGCAGTCGGTCAAAAAACCACTATTTTTATTTCTTGGAAACCCTTTTTTTCACCAAATACAATTTTAAACCAAAGGTCTAACCTCAACACCTTGTCCAAGCCCATGTCTTCTTATTTGCATGACTGTGTTACATCTGCAGGTCAGATGTTTTCGCAGTGGTTGCTGTCCAGTTTGCACTATGAGCACTTTACTGACAGTGTTTGGGGCCATGTGGAGAGCAGTGCTGCTCCAGGATACCTGGTCCAGGAGGGAAACATTCACTCCATGGGCAGAGAGACACTAAACCATTCACAACCCACAACCAGAATAAGAACTGATGCCTCTGGCAGCTGCTCAAGAGGGACATCCTTTCTATCAGCAGAGGCTTGTAGATTATCTTGCTTTTAAAAGGAAAATAGCTACTCATTAATTCTTTGGTGTTGATTAGCAAGTTGAGGTGTGATTGCCAACTGCTTTAGAGCTCCTCTATCCACATGAAATGCCACCTCCAGTCTGGTAATTTGTACTGATACCAGGGTGTTAAGTAACCTCAGCATGTAGTGCCTTAGTGAAAGTTTAGCAATTATTTTCCTTTCAAAATTTAAAGTGTTTACTGAAGTCATCCAGCATAGAAAGTGCTTGGACAAAGCACAGTTCAGGGTTTTATTAAACATCAACTTCAGCTGTTTAGACAAAGCATAAAGGCTTATTTAGGAGAAATGTGAAAAGCAACTTGAGAAAAGTCAAAAAAGTAGTTTTCACCCACAATAGTGCTCGTTCTGCAAGGCAACCCATGGCCACCATAATGCAACCACTTCAGTCAGCTTTAATAACTCGCCCAGCGGGTGAGCTGACATTTGGGGTTTTATTTCAGCCTCCAAAGCATGCTGCTTTCATTTTGGGTTTATCCCATACTCTGGGCGAGAAGCAACTCCTTAATTAAACAGGCAAGCTTGAGAAATAAAAGTCATTGACCATTAGGTCACAAGGGAGAGAATAATGTCCCACCACATATAATTGGAAGGGAACACATGTGTGATCCTGCCAGGCTCTGTGGGACACGATGCTACATTTTTGTGGGATCACAAGTGTTTGGCAGAACTGGCCCCATAAATCTCTCCCATGCTTCCATGCAAACCCTTGTCAGCACACCGCCAGTGGAAAGTCACCCAGTGTTCCTCCTGTCCCCTACCAGGGATGTGTCCCTGCTCCAGACTCACCCACCAAGCTGACAAACAAATGTCCCCAAAAGCCAGCCAAGCTGGAGAGGAGACTTTCCCTACCAGGATGCAGATGATACATACATGCATTCGTCTGGAAATGTCTGGATTTGTAGGTAGATGGAGGAAAGCTGCCTGCTGCCATAAACACCAGGAACTTCCAGCCACAGAGGTACTAAAAGGAGCCCCTGGGCAAGGAGAGCCGAGGGCAGATGTGGATGAGCACAGAAGAATCTCTTCTATTCAGCCTGATCAATACTCACAGACACAGCTGACCATGGCTGAGGGTAGGAGCCTCCCAGGTGCAGAGATGTGCTGCTGTTCCTCCTCCACACACCTTGGGCCTTTGGGAGAGATGTGGGTGACCATCCTGCACTGCCACAAGGCACCAGCATCAGAGTATCCCAGCCTCAATCTGGAATACTTTAAGGCTTCAGTCTCTGCTAATAAATTACACCTTTGCTGAGGAATTCCCTGATCTTATTCCCATCTATTGCTGGGTTGCAGGCACTTCAGTGAGCTGAGCCTCCTGTAAATCACTCATCATGAAATCCATGAGTCTCAGTAATTGGCATCATCCTTTCCCAGTTTTAACAACACGTGCTCTGTGTGCTGGGATGCTGGCACTGTGCTGGGATGGCAGCAGGGAGGTGGATATTTGATCAGGGTATCTCATGGGAATGGGATACTGAATATGTTACCTCCCAGTCTCATCTATTCAGGATCAAATGTATCTTAGTATCTGCAAGCAGAAATAGTCCTGAATACTTTTCAGCTAATAGTTTGTATGAAGCAAAGGTTGTTTTACAAAAAGCATCTTCTTTCTTGAGCATAAAAGATTCTTCATTTAGCAGTCAGCATCTGAAACCCCCATGCTGCTGTGCTGACAGGCCGATAAAGTGCATGACAGCAGTTCTCATTAGTGTCCCTCCTCTCCTCTGTCAGCTGAATTCAGCAGAAAGTCAAGTCTCGAGCCAGGAATCACAGCACCTCTTTCAGTCCTGCTCCCCAGAGGGGTCCGCAAGTAAAATCTTACATGGATGAATTTAGGATCCAGTGCCAAGAAATGCCCCACGCTGCAGATGTGTCCTTGCTGCCACACCTCTGCAGTGGGCTGCAGTTCCCTCCTTTCCTGATGTCATCAAAGGAGCTCTCAGCAAAGATGCTCTGAGTGACCCCTCCAAAACAGGCCAAGCAGTAGAGAGGTTTGCCCTGTAATGAGGGACCTGGATAGAGAAAGTCTTAGAGTAGTTTTGCTTTTATCACATAGCAGAGAATTCCTTAAGTTAACACAAATGAGGTCAAAACCCAGATTCTTCCCTGTTTGGGTCCACAGGGAGCCTTATCTCCTGGAAACCAGCCTGACTCAAACATTTCTGCAATGTTGAACATCCACTGTCAAAAGGACCCTCACGTGCAGAGAGTCAACTTGGCCCCATAATGTAAATCTGGCCCTGACCCTTGTCTACCTGCTCACAGGTCTTTCAAAAACAAGGACTATGGGAAAAGTTGTTTTCATGTCACAGTTACTTTTGCTTCAAGGCCTCTAATTCTTGTGCTCTGTGTTCCACCTCCTCTGTGCCATCACTGTATTTGTTACTGTCTGTTGTACTCTTCCCTCATCTCAGTTCCCCTTGTCCAGTTCCCATCCAGCTACCTGATTTGAAACATGGAAGCCCAGAATGGTTTGGGTTAAAGCCCATCTCATTCCACCCCCTGCCATGGGCAGGGACACCTTCCACTAGCCCAGGTTGCTCCAAGCCCCATCCAACCTGGCCTTGGACACTTCCAGGGATCCAGGGGCAGCCACAGCTTCTCTGGGCAACCTGTGCCAGGGCCTCCCCACCCTCACAGGGAAGAATTTCTTCTAATATCTAATCTAAATCTACCTTCTTTCAGTTTAAAACCTTTCCCCCTTGTCCTGTCACTATCTGTCTGCATAAAATTAGAACATAAGTTAACATATGACACTTGCTTATTCCTTCACACCTTCAGATGGAGAGACCAGATCTGCACCCTGTATCAAAGACAAAAATTAATTCTACTTTATACAGTGGCACAATGCCATTCTGTGCCTATTTTCCCTTTTCCTGTCATCCCTGTCATTTGATTTGCTCTTTTGACAGCTACTAAACACCAAGACCTCCTTCATGAAGAGATTTAAAAGCCTGTTAGTGTGTAAGCTCATATAAGACTGGTTCTCCCCGCTACAGCACTTGACTGAGTTCCAGTTGATGTTTTATTTTCAAGGAAAAGCCACTCACCTGCAAGTGCTTCCTTCCTAGGCCACCCAGCAGCACCTTCCAGCTGAATGTGTGAATGCAGTAAATGAAGGATCTTTAGTAGAACTCCTCTTTCTTACAGTTTTTATCGTGTAAGGACACGATGCAGCTCTGTCTCTAACAGCATGGTTTAGTGACTGGAAGAGAAAACCAGTTTCCAAGACTCCTGGTTTCCCCTTCCCATTTTAGTCCTTGTTCTGGTGTAACTCTGGCCAAAACTTTCAAAAGGGACCACTGCTTTCCAGTCTCCTCCTTGCCTGGGAGCAAACATCAAAGAGCCCTGCTTTCCAGGGGAGTTGAGCACCAGTCATTTCTGCTGCCATGTGTGGGACTCGGAGCTTCCCAGCGCCACAAACCCAGTCTGGTGGATTGGAGCATCAGGATGACCCCGTGAATCACTGTCCTCACCTGTGCAAGGGAGTTACCAGTCCCTCTCTGAGAGGTTCTTGGGAACCTCAGTGTTGGCGGGGAATGCCAGGCATGTGCAATTCATTATCATGAAGAACAATATTGCCTGGAACATCTGGGTCCCATTCATGAGCCTTTTAATTTGCAGAAGTGCCTTTTCTCTCAGAGGACCAGGCTGGCTGCCTTGGCAAAAGTGAATTTCCCTCTCCAGCACTTGAGGAAGAAGCAAATCATGCTCTAATGCACTCTGAGAATGTCACTTCTGATCGAGCTTTATTCTTCACCAGACAAGTCTCATGCTGGTCCTTCACTGCCGGAAACAATCCATGGAATTTGCACCATTTGTGAGTTAGGTTTCTCTACTTATCCACGTCCAAGTTGAGGAAAAGGACAATTTTGCCACAATAGAGATGGAAGTTCATCATGGCAATGGCTGGTGCAGTGGGATAATTCATATCATGTCAGATTTGAGCTTGGTTCAAATCATCTAATGCAAATAACTGATGGAAAGTGTTTGCATTTGTCCTTTTTGAGAGGAAAAAAATGAAGTCATTAAAAATGAAAGCGATGGCAAATCCACCATTTCTCTTTGTAGTCTGTTCCAGTGGTTATTCATCCTTAGTGTTAAAAAAAAAAAGCTCTTATTTCCCATTTGAATTTTCTTTGGCTTTGACTTCAGACATTTGTTCTTATTATTCTTTTCTCCACTAAATCACAGAACCATTTTAGTACCCAGTTTGTAGGCAGGAAGAATCCTATACATTACACTGCACTCATCCCCTTGATCTTATTTTTAATAAGCTAAGCAGATTGAGTTCTCTAAGTCTCCACCCTAGTTTTTTCCAGCCCTTGGATCATTTTTATTGCTCTTCTCTACACCCATTTCCAATTATCAACGTCCAGTTAACAACATGGATACCAGCGATACTTTGGGCCTGCCAGAGCTGGTTTCACCAGTGTACAGTGCAGATGTTGACACAATTTCCCTTTTCTTGCTCATCCAGACAAGCACCTTCATAAAAGCAGCATCTAGGCATTAGCTCAACCTGCTTTCCTCGTGTCTAAGACAAATGCCCAGTCCCCTTGGAGATTGCATTGCCCAGAGTTGGAGCTAATGCCTGTGTTGGACTGTCACTCAGTTAAGTACAAGACTGCTCTCCAGGATCCTTTAATCCACTGGAAAAATAAATGGAAAAGGAAATGAAACTAAAATGAAACAAATTCCACTAGGGGTGCTGCATGAACGATGGGGAAAAAAATCACATTTATGCTCAATTTCTGATACGTAATTATTGGCAAGGACAGAAAATCTTCCTTCTAGAATCTGTTGTGCGCTTCTCATTGTGGGTCAGAAATTAATCTCGTAGGGTTGGGGGTTTTTTCTGCTTTGTTTCTAAATTCTCATCACCTGAGGCACCAGCCAAGCTGCAGCATCTCTCCCCAGCCTGCCTGCAGGATCATTTATGTTGGTTTCAGCGAGACACAGCGTGGGCTCACCTGGCACAGCAGAGGAGCTCCCTTGTCCCACGTCACTTGTGCTGCTGCAGGAGCGCCTGGGCCGGTGTCCCACCCTGCCAGAGGTGCAGTGTGACAACTGCTATTGCAGAGAGCACGTGTTCCAGTGGAAGTGCATAGCTGAGAACAGAGCAGCACAACCACAAAACAGCAATGACTGTCCTCCTCCCTGGGCAAAGCCTCTTCCATGGATGATTGCCCAAACCCATCCTCCCTCCACAGTACCGACCGCACAGGAAGAGACGCAGATCCTCGCCAAGGAGAACGATGAGTTCTAGCTCTGATAGCGAGGGCTTAAACATTTCCCAAATTTTTGAATCCTGAGGGTTGTTTACAGCCCAGAACCAAGGACCTCCAGTTGTTATCAAACCAAACCAGCTGTAATTTACAGGGCAGAATATAACGTCGTGTGGGCTGAGCCCAAATTGACAGGCACTGGAGATGTTGCAATTCCACTTGTTAAAATTTGTTTACCAGGGGAGGAAAAGGCAGGATGGAAGACAGGAACGTCTTTTCAAGTGTTTACCTTTCCAGCTCTCTTGTTTCTATTATTGCCATGTGGTTGGGTAACTCTAGAGTTCAGCTTGGACAGCAAATTTTTTATAACTCCCTTTTTTGGTTGCTCATAATTTTCTCACCAACAAAGAACTTCCTTCGGATGATTTTAATTACTCTGCCTCCAAACAAAGCACTTTAGAGCCAAATATAAGCACAGCAGGTGATTGCTTTGCTGTGCTGTCTCCTTGCCTGACTGCAGTGATAGCAGTCAGCTGCTCAGCATGTCCGAGCTTGGACAAGGTGTCCTGTCACACCATCCCAACAAAGCTCCAGGGATTTCCCTGGCATTCAGCATTCCCTTCTCCATTTGCAGCAGACAGGGATATGGGGCACAGTGTTCTTGTGGTACCTCTTGATGTGATTCCAGAGCAACTGCAGACCCAGCCCCTGTCTTTGCCAAATGCAGTATCCAGTGCTCAAAGGGACCCCAAATGGTTGGCACCACCAAGTGAAGAAAGGGCAGTATGCTCTGAAGCTGTAACATTTGATAGACAAGACCATCTAGATTCAAACTTCTCTTCTTGTGACAAAGAGGAGTTTCTCCTGTAAAATTCTCATTTTGATCTCAAGTTTCTTTTCTCCTCTAAAAGTCACAATCCAAGTTTTCTTGCAGGCAACATCCTTTTCTTTTTTTCCCATTTGCTCAAAGGAGCAAACATATTTTATCATACATCTTTCCCCTCCCTTCCCCTTCCTCTGAAATGTTTGTATGTTCTCATCCCAATGACAAACATCCGTCTCGGGCTGGTTTCTGTTTTGCAAGCCCCTACCAAACTGCCCTGGAGCCTGGCTGTTCCTCCACTCCCAGCTCCCTCCTGTTTTACCCTGGAATATTTGGCAGTGGGAGCTGCCTGTGCTCAGCCAAACAACTCACACTTGAATCCAGGTGGAGTGAGAGATTTTTTTCAAGCTGAGGCAGATTTAGATCAAGCAACAAGAAGAAGTCATTGATCCACCTGCCAGTGTGGAGCCTCCCCCAGGCTCTTGGAAGGAGGCAGCAGCATTGGACAAAGGCTGGTGCATCCCTGGCATTGACAAGGGAGAAAAGGACCCCGAAGGCGAGTGGTGTCTCTGCCCTGACAGAGAGGAAAGGGAGTGGCCTGTGCAGAGGACCTGACCTCCTCAGTGGGCATTTATCCACACAGATCACACCACTGCAAGCATGGACAGCACTAAGGGGGTTGAGTGAAGGCTGGTAGAAGTGCAGGCTGGGCAGCAGTGGGTTGTCTTCTTCTGCTTTTCAGCAGACTCAGACTGCTCACAAGAACTCTCTCCATGAACTTGGAGGTGCCCTCGTGTGGGATTTCAGAGGGAGATGCACAATTAGCCACACAGCTCACACCAGCTGGAAAGGAAGATGGCAAAAGCACTCAGATGTACACACACACAGAGTCTCTGCAAACAGAGAGGAAGGATCCGGGGATTAAGGCCTTGGGTTTGCCAGAAGACTGAGGCATGGGAGCGAGGGGCCCACAGAAACAGAGAATCCAGGACTCCAGGCACTTATCACCTACAGAACTTCCAAGGCAAAATTACCCCAGGTGGCTTCACAGGGCACCCCCAGCATTTGGCTCTCCAGTGCCAGTGTTAAGGCTGGGAGCTCCAGAACCTTTAAGCACTAGATGTTCGTGGCATGTAGCACCAGGATGAAGGAAAATAGGGAAATAATTGTTCCTGTAGTGCATCAGCCTGAGGCATGGCCCCAGCACTTCAGCCAGGCCACTCTGGAGCATTAAACTGAAGACAACTCTCATCGCAATCAAACTGGAGCTGGTCCAGGAACTGGCAGCATTTTCAATTATTTTACAGGTAAAGATAATAGACTGTGACTGACAGGATGATTTTGAACTCAAAGCCTTCTTGCTGGTACTAAGGCTCCAAGGAGTCCAAATATGATTGTGTCCTTAGGTAGCACCCAGTGCCCATGAACAGCTATTGAAGCTGCACGGTGGGCTGGGCCCAGGGTAAGAGCTCTAGGGTGTTTCTTGAAACTTCTTTCTTAAGCATGTTCATCCACAGTCACCTGGCAGTTGTGAAGATGGAGATCTCAGGGAAACTCCTGCATTAGTCTGGAATTCCTGAGAGAATTGGGAGCTCTGCAGCTGCTCTGCAGGCACTATTGCACTCTGCACGTGTCTCATGCGGCAGGAGGGGAACCCTATAAGCCCTCTCAGCATCCCAGCCCAGGCTGTGCTCAGCTTGAAGGATGTCCTGGACCACAGCTCAGGCCATAGGAAAAGGTCAGCTTGCACCTCCACTGACCATCTCTGTTTTGTCCACAGGCACCTGCACAACAACCGGATCCAAAGCCTGGGAGCCAACGGCTTTGATGGGCTGCACAGCTTGGAAACCCTGTGAGTCACCTGTTCTATTCTCTATCCTAAAAAGCTGGTGTGTGTTCATCCCCCCCAGCACAGCCTGCAGGAAAGGGGGGGCAGCCCCACTGCACATCACTGGTCACCATGCACTGAGGGCAAGAGCAGGGCAGGCTCCAGGCACCAGCACAAGCAGATGCCCAGGGCACAGGGCTCACTGGGGAGTGAGAGACTGCACTTTCTCCCTGCAGCCGTGCAAGCTGGTCTGGGCTGCTGCTGCTGCAGAGGGATCTGTGCATGTGGGTAGAGTGGCTGGGAGGGGGCTCTGAGGCCCTGGGCACCAGTCTAGTCCAGGTGCAATCCCAAAAGCTTGAATACATGCTCTGCTCAGGGAATGTGTCCCCTTCCTCACCACATGCGCGTGGTCCCAAAGCCTCCTCAACACCTGACCGCCAAAACAAGGAGTTGGCTTGAGTGAGGGGACAGTAAAGTCCTCGGGGATCTGTGGGGTATCCCTGTTTGAGATGGTCTCATGTCCCCTGGCATCACCTGTAGCCAGCTGACTTCATCTTGCACCATGTGCTTGGCATGGCTGGGTAGCAATCCATCAGGAGACTGCAGGGAGAATGGGAAGCAGGAATGAACTCTCCTCCAGGACACATCTTCAGGAAGGTAGATTGAGATTGGAACATATTCTTTACTCAGAGGGTGGTGAGGCCCTGGCACAGGTTGCCCAGAAAGGCTGCGGCCCCATCCCTGGAAGTGTTCAAGGCCAGGTTGGATGGGGCTTGGAGCAACCTGGTCCAGTGGAAGGTATCCCCCCGTGGTTGCAATGTAGGACAAGATGAGCTTTAAGGTGCCTTCCAACCTAAACTGTTCCATGATTCGGTGATTAGAGGCAGGCAGCTCACCCTGAACTCGAGGAGAGTTAAATCTGACAGCCTGGCCACACATACCCTGTGCTGTGACAGCTGCATGAATGGCCAGGGCCTCGTGTGCCGTGCATTGGCCCAGGAGGAAACACAAACAAGCAAGCAAATAAATCCAGGCTCTGAAAGACTGGAAGAGGTGGCTGATGCCTTCAATTGTGCAGAAACATGCAGGCTTGGGGTCAGAGTCAGGCCCTCGCTCCTTGCCAGGGAGAACTAGGGGGTCTGGTTCATGGCAAAAGGAGGTGCTGCTTCCCAGCATTCAAGTGCCACTCAAGGAGACAAGGCCCCTCTGTGCCCAGCACGGTGCCAACAGCAGCTATCGGGCGCGAGTGGCAGCAGCAGGCAAGCCCTTGGTCCCCAGACACGCTCCTCAGGGCAGGACCATGACATGCATTGTCTCTCCCTTTCAGACTGGCAGATCCTGGGGCCACCCAGAAGGGCTCAGCTGGGGAGAGGTTGAACTGTGCCAGGGGTAGGAGGCTGATGGATGGTCTCCTCTGGTGACCCATGGGTCCCCCATCACTGTGCCAGCTTGGCTTCCTCCCCAGTCGTTTCTGGTGGTCGCAGAGCCGTGGCACCCAGGCAGCACAAAGGCAGGCCAGCTGCAGGAGGAAGCAGAGAACTCACTGATGGAAGAAAACCTTGTTTGAGCTACAAAAGTGGCAGACCAGGCAGCAACCTCACCCTACATCAGGGCAACCTTCCTCTGCAGCCAGGGTGGTTAAAGCAATCCTGCTGCCCGTCCCAAGCACGATGTAGCTGCCGAGGAGAATCTGGCCCCTTATTTGCTGTGGGAAAGACTAAAGAATTCCATTGCCCTGGGAGATAATTCTGTTTCCACAGACATTTGTGCTGAAAGCTCATTTTCCCTCTCTTCCCCTCTGCTCCCCCTCTAGCACTTTCTTTGCCCATCTGAGGTGCCACCCAGCACTTGGGGAGAGCAGCGTCCTGCTCCCAGTCCCTGCAGGGACAGGACTGGGCAGAGCTGTGGGGATGTGGCTGTCTGGAGGGCTGTGGCAGTGCAAGTCCTGTCTCTGCTGATGCTGATCAGGAAGCCCTGGGAGCATCTGGTCTCCAAGGGTTGTCCCCTTGGAGCAGGGCTTTGCCTGTGTCCAGGCTCTGATGGAGCACTTGTGCATGGGAGTATCCACGGCCTCATCCTGCACAGCTGCCTGTAGCTGCAAGGACAGTGCTGTGGGGGAGATCTCCAGACTCACCCGACTCTCCTGCACATCTGATTGCTCTGAAGGAGTGTCCTCCAGAAGAAATGAGCTGCCTTCTGCTTCTCTTGGCCTGAGCATTCTCACCTCCGGGTCAGCCAGCATTCCGAGTCACTGATCCTTGAGGAATGCATGTTCCTCAAGGAGACCCACCCACCTCGAGTTAATCCTGAGCACTCACCTGCCTGCTGACCAAAGCTGGACAAGCTTTGGGGCAAAAAATACCAGTATTGACTGCACCATCGCAGCCAAGCTGCTGGACCTGCATCACCTACCACCTCTCAGCTCTTGGGTATGTGGAGACGATTACAGTCTCCACATATATCCTTTAATTCAAATTGTGATTACATTGTGTTGACAACAGTTTGCACGTTTTCTTGGCTTGTGGAGGCCAAACTGGGCTCTCAGATACCCCGTGGGCGTTAGCTCCTGGAAGACAGTTAGGATGGTAAGGGCTGGTGAAGACAGAAATTTCTCCAGGGTTCCTAAAATGAGTATTTGTGGCCAAATGCTGATTATAAGCCAGGCACAGTATTTGAAGAACTGTAGAAGTCGAGAGGGAAAATATTGTTTCAGGTTTTTCAGAAGAGCCTGGGAAGTTTTAGGTGCAGAAACCCCTGTTCCCCTAAGGGAAATATTTCTTCTCATATTCAGCTAGACAAGAAAACTTCTATTTTTATCAAAGGCAGCCAAAACTCTGAAAGAAGCAGCAGCCAAAACTTTAGGAGAAGCAGCAGCCACTGCTCCACACAGGTCTCAGCAGTGTGTAAACTGCATAAGTACAACCACACTGGGCTCCTACCCCAGGTCCCAGCACTTCTGCAAAAACAGATCCTAGTGGAACATCTCTGTTCTTCGAGAGGGCTTGGGCCTGTTGTTTCAGGAAGGCAACAGTTCTAGAAAGGGGTGAAGCCAGATGAACGACTTCATGTTTCCCTTGCACTGACCTGCAGCTTCTGTGCACAAGTCAGCTCTGCCAAGTACACAGCAAGAGCAGCTCTGTATTCTCCACACTGGTGGGGGGGAAAGGTAGATATGCAACACCCACCAGGTGTCAACCAGTCAAACACCAGCATGTAACTGAAGAAAGAAGCTCCAAGAAAATTTTCTCTGTCAGGGCAAGATCTGGCTGTTCACAGCCCCCTCCCAGCCTTCTCTTCCTGGGAAGGAAAGCTGGCAGGTAGGCTGGAAGTAAGTCAGAGCCGCCCTGGCCAGATTCCCAAAAGGGTTTTGAAACAGGCTCGAAACCCAGGGAGATTCCCTCACCAGTTCCCATCAGCCTGAGAGGTGACACAGAGCAACCCTGCAGGGCTGTGGGAAGAAGCCCCAAGCACAGCTGAGCCATGAAATCAGGTATTAGACGGTTGGAGTGGGTGAAGCTTGGCATTTCTTAGCCCTTTCCCAAAACCACGGAGTAAATAAGAGTGCAAATGTGCTGATGTGACACATTCTTCCTGTAGCCCCTTTGGGCAATGGACTCAATCCTTTACACAAGGTGTAAGGTCGGGGATGCCCATAGGAGATGTGGGGAAGAGCCAGTGCTGCTCTGTGAGTGGGGCACAGTCAGCTGAGCACAGAGACTTTACATACCAAGGGAAGGACAACCCATTGGCATGCCCAGAGGGGAAGGTCTGTGGCCAAGGTGAATGTTTGGACCACAGCAAATGGCACAGTGGACTGGGAGGATCCTGAGAGGGGTGAGGAGTGGGGAGGTGAAATGAAGGAGAAGAGTCACAGGGAAGTGCCATCTTCTGCAAGAATTAGGAGAGAAGTGTGCCAAAAGCTGAGACTCCAGACACACTGCTCTTCATGTCACTTCCCTGTTCCTGCTTTGCCTTGTAAAACCTGCCCCATGGTGTATTGTCCTTTGAGCTGTTTAACACATGGTGTGAAATATTGGGCAGCGTAACCTGCTTCTGCCATTTGGATGGAAAGAACTTCTACATTTCCTGCTTATTTTAGACTTAATTTCTCAGTCTTTAACAATGCAGGAAGAAGAGCAGGGGAATGAGGCACCTTCCAATGGAAGGTGTCCCTTCCCATGGTGAGTGCTTGAAATAAGATGATGAGGTCCCTTCAAACCCAAACCATTCTATGATTAAACTTGTTGTGTGCCATAAGCCTGGTGAGCAGGAATGCTTTGGGAAAAGCTGATGTAAAGAGCAGTCAGCTGCAGCCAGGAGCATCTCTGCAAGGACAGGTGACACTCAGACCTTGTGCTCGGGGCTGGGGGCACAGTGCTGGGAGGACATGGCTGTGTTTTCAGAGGAACAGCAAAGGAAAATTGCCATCCAAAGGTCTGCTAACACAGGAGCCAAGTTCTCCACTGCTGTATAAGGAAAGTATTTCTAATGGGGTGGTCCCTGTGACATGAATGAATTTCCACATTGAGGCTGGTCTTGTGCCCAGGTTTCCTCCTTGCCACCTTCACCTGGAAAGCTGAGCAGTGTCCTAAAGTCCCTGAGCTTTGCAGTCAGTCTGAATTCAATCTAAAGCCTTGTAGTGTTTGACTTTGGCCTCATTAGGTAGATTGTGATAGCACTGAATTTATCCTTCTGCGTCCCTGAAATATGAATGTGCCATGGATCAGGGCTGGAGGGGGTGGGGAATGCAGGGAGTTCCTCCATGCAACTGAGCTCCAAGTCACTGCTCTATGCAGGGTGAAGGGATGGAAGTGGTAGGTGACCTGAAACTATGCAGCTAAACACATATATAGGTATATGGGGGGAGAGGGGGCTGTGTAATGCCCCACAGATAGCCTTGGGGAGGGCATCTAATCATGGAAACTGGATTTCAGAGCTGGCCCCCAAGTTCTAGCTCCAAACAGAGCATACACAAACTATCATTTAGCATTTCCACCTTGCCTGCTGTTAGGGAGCCCTCAGCCCCCATGGCAGAGGAGAGCAGACCTCAGACAGCAAGCAGAGAGTGCAGCTGAAAAGAGGGGGAGAGAGGTTCCTCATGGATCTTCTGACACCTTCTACCAGAACAGTGGTGGAAGTGACTCACTGAAGATGCCCCTGGGATGGGATCTCTGCTTTGGGGAAAAGGAGAAAGCATTTTTTCCTCCCACCGGGACTGTTTTGTCCAATGGGGAAGAGGTGTTGTGGCCCTGAGGGCTGGTTGCCACACACACAGAGCAGGAAGCCTGTGGAGGCCACTCCCTGGGGGCTCTGACATGAAGTAGGTGGGCAAGAGCAGAGGCTCTGGCAGGTCTGTGCCCTCACGGGGCTCGAGTGGGCTGGCAGTGCTGAGCAGCACCTGGTGTGGGGACTTGAAGGCTCCCCCATCACAAAAGCCACCTTGTATCCCCCAATACCTGCTCAGGGCTCAATTTGGAGGTGCTGAGACAAAGGGGAAAATGCAGAAGTAAGAGCTGTGGTCCTACTGGTGGTTCTGTGCATGGACAGGGCAGAGTCCCCTGGAGCATGGGCTGAACCAAAAGCACAAGCAGACAGACAAGACCCTGACATTGGCAGGGAGCAAAGATGTGTCCCAGCAGTGTCCCAGCAGTGTCCCAGCAGTGTCCCAGCAGTGTCCCAGCAGTGTCCTGCCTCCCCAGCCCAGAGCAGGTCCAGGGTGGCTCCCGGGGCAGAGGCAGAGATAGGAAATGAACGGCTGCTCCCCAGGATCACCTCAAAATGCTGAAGACCTCTGGGCTACAGCCAAAACAGCAATGATGTGCCCCAAAATCCCGCTCCTCTTATTATTCAGGCATCTCCAGCCCATCTCTGACAAGGATGTGATGGGGAGCCAGTTCAGAGAGGCCCTGCAGCCCTCACCCATCCCCTCTACCTGAGATGACCCTGCTGTTTCCTACCTCCTGGCTTCTCCCTCCCCATCCACATCCCTGCCAGCTCCTCCGCCCATCAGATGGAGATAAATCACTTGGAAAGAGCAAATCTCCATTCATTTAAAAACCTTTTAATTTATTTTTAAAAAATAGTGCTAATAAATTAAAAACGTCTCCCAGAAGGGCTGAATTCAAAACCCTCTGGCTCCAGGCATTTTATCTGCCTAACCTTGCCTCACAGGAAATGCCCTTACCACAGCACTCACCCCATTATCTGGGTAATTAGTCGAGTCTGTAAATGCAGAGCAGAGCTGGAACCTACCAACTCCTCTGAAGAGTTGGATTCTCTTTCGGAGAGAAGACCAAAAAAAAGAAAGAAAATTAATATGAAGCACACCTCAGGCAATGAAGGCAGGAAGAAGGAAATGGGAAATATCTCCAGCACAGCTCATACAAGGGTTGTTTAACCCTTTTAGGGCCAGGCAGGTTTTGCTGTTCGCCTGGAAAATTGTCTGTCAAGTGCTACCTAACACCTCAACTCTCCATCAGCATGTTTAATTTGAAACCTTTTGTGCAGTCTCCTGATGCTAACCCCAGTCTGCGCAATTCCCAAAGCAGCTGATGGGTTTGACTCCCCAAGGATTCCCTGTTTGCTGCACTGAGCTGCTCTGGTACTTCCTCAGCACCCTGATGCTCCAGCCCTGCAGTGTCAGCGTGGGTCCCCAGGCAGCTCATCAGATCCCAACCTGCCCTGTCAGAGGATGGAAGGGACCTCAGGGGAGGCTTTGGTATCTAGATTGAGGGGATGGAGAAAAGAAGGGGACAGGTGGTTTTTGGGAAACAGGGACCACAGCTCAAGGCCCTGGTGCATGGGTCCCTGTGCCTGGTCCAAGAACAGAGCTATTGAAGTTCGTTGTCTGCTCTGATCATTGTGTAAATGGGAAGTGACTTTTCCAACCTTAATGATTCTGTGATTCTATAAAATATGGCACCTGACTGTGCACTTTTCCTATTCTGGACTAATCTGGCAGCTCTTCCCAGCTCAAGCTCAGCCACAAGCCATGACCTGGATGTAAAGCGTCTGGGTAAAGCTGTCTGGCCAGTGCAGGGCAGGAGGTCAAACTACATGGTCACAACAGCCCCCTTGGGCTTCCAGACTACCAATTAAATCATTCCCAGTGCTTGATTTGGCCACAGTAACCAGCAGGACTAGCAGCAGTTGTAATTACATTTACTGGCAGCTTGATGAGATGCCAGCACAGGACAGGTGGAAATGCAGGTCCTCAGGAGAGGCTGCACAAATTCCCCCCCAGGCACCATGGTAACATCTCCAACTCCACTGGGACTGAAACAGTCAGTAAATGTCCCATCTCCAGTTCCTAATCTCACTGCATCTTCAGGTTTATTAGCTGCAAATTTGTGGTGTTTTGTGGCTTATGGAAGAATTTATAGCACTATATAATTTTCTTTTTTTTTTTTCTTTGGCTTCCTGTGTGGAACCACTAATAGTCCCTAACAGGCAGAAAATTGACCTGAGACTCTTTCCCCTCTTTCTCTCCTTTTGGCCCGACTGAAGGTATTAATAGTTCCAGGCTGCATGTTGTCAGCTTCAAATCACCCTGGCAATTAAACCCCAAAATAACTGTGCCTTTGATGTTAATTTGCTTTTATTTCTAAATAAACAACAAGGTTGGTTAAGATCTTCCAAATATGAAGCTATAGTCTCCCTCTAGCAATAACAATAATGGAAAGCCAGCCAGTTCATTCTGTCTTGGGCAGACTTGGTGACCTTTCAGAGGTTTTCATTTCAACTAGAAGAACAGACAAGGCTCCTCTTGACATCCCACTTTCGTGCTAGAGATGGTAACTTTGAGCCCAACTGAGGAAAGTGATTATTTGTAGTCATTGCTCTTGCACATCAGTTCTGAAACTCTTGGGTGGATAATTATGCTTTCAAAAGCCCTTAATAATGGGGACAACTCCCTTTTGCCATGCTCATTTTTGCTCTTTGTTATGAGGCTTCCCTATTGTTTGGCATAGCCTTGGCCGTGGTGTTGCCATCCTTCCACCAGGTAATGCTGCCATTGTATTTGCTTTGTGTCAAAAAGGGCAGCACCCCACAGCCAGGAAACCCCATGTGTGGCACACAAAGCCTTGGGGCAGAGCCCGGAGCTGGGGCAGCTGAGAGCCCAGCAGTGCCAGGCTGGGCCAAGAGGCCTCCCTGGGCACCCCATGTGCCACAGCAGCACAGTGGGGACAGTGCAGTAGCTTTTTGCAGCTTTCCCAGCATCGTCCCAAATCTGGGAGCAGTGGGAAAGAGTCAGAATGTGGAGTTGAGAGCAATAAAGCATTGCCCAAGCACCTCAGAAAAGGCAGGGAGAGAAAGGGGACCCTTGGAGGTGTTTGCTGCAGCAGGTCCATTTCCTATATCCAGCAGCTCCTGGAAAGAGTTTGTGAACAATGACAGTTCACTGAAGTGCTCCGTGGAGGAAATTTTGTTGCTCTAGAGGAAAAAAGCAAAATCGTCCCCAACCCAATAAGCCCTGACTCCTTCCCATCTGCCTTGACCCTACATGGGAAAGGAGACCCACCACTGGGCACACAGGCTGGGCCAGATTCACCATGGGAGAGCAGGCAGAGGAGCCACATCTAGGATGGCTGGAGCCCTGCTGGTACCTGTGGAAAGACCCAAGAACTGAATTTCACTAAAGGAGCAGAAACTTCCCCCTGTTCCCCAGGGACACCACGGTGGGGGTTGGATGCTGGGTTTGGGTCGTTCTTGGACCAGAGCCTGACTCAGATTCTGGGAAAGAAGGAGAAAGGAGAGGGAAGCCAACTTTGTGTCCTGGTCTGGGTCTGGGCTTTGGGAAGGCTGGCCCCACTGCAGGGAAGGGATGACACTTGAGGACCATCTCAGGCACTGGCTTCTTGAAGCCTCCTCCAACCAGCTGAACCCCTGAAACGGGCAGAGCCGGGCAGGGGGCAGCGCTGGAGACAAGTCCAGGCGGTGCGAGCAGCACATGATCCAGGGGAGATGGCTGCAAGCATCTCTGGGGGGGCTGTTCCCCAGAACAGCTGGGTTTGTTTTCCAGGAGGGAAAAACCGAGGAAGCACCAGCAGGAGCGAGCACGGGCACATTGTCTCTGCTGGCAGCCGGGCTGGAGCGTCACGGCTACACCTGGTTGCATTTCCACTTTCCAACAAGCCCGGTGTCTGCCAGCATTCCCAGATGGGTTTTACCCGCTGAACACAATGAATGCTCTTTGTATCTGTCAAGTGCAGAAGGGAGGGAGGCCCCAGGATGCTGCCAGAGCTGGGAATGGTGTGTGTTTGCTCAGGAAGGACGGGTCCTGTACGTACTTGCACACACACGGAGGTACAAGCAGAACCTTCATCTGCTGATGAAAGACCTGCCTGCCCGGAACAGATGCAGGCTGGAAAGGAAACGCATTTTTAGAGAAAGACAGGAGCAAATATTACAGCACAGTGAATTACTCCTTGTAAATAATACTGGTTGCAGATCTAAGATCCCTTGTTCTGTTAGTGAATCACAGGTGAGCCAAGTCTCCTCTTTCTTGGGCAATGTCTCCCATCTGTCAGCAGCTCACAGACACGTCGGGTGTCGCTGGGGAGAAACTCAGCCTCGTGCCATCACACAAAGCATCCCACAGCAGTGGTGACACAGCAGCAGTGGGCAGAGTGTCACCTGGGGATGGGGTTCACAGCCCCTCCTTTCCAAGAACTGTCCCTTGGCATCAGACAGGCCCATCCCAGCCCTTTTGTGGTGCAAGGGAGGGAAGTGCTGCAGGCAGACACCCAGCTTTGAATGACTTCTACAAATTCCTGCTCTCTGTGGAACCTCCCTGTAACTTCAGGGAGTCACTGCAGGGTGAACCTGTTAAAGGTATTACACACCTTATGTGCAGAGATTTGGGGCCGTCGGTCAACTTTGGCTGCTAATGCCTCTGGTTTCACCCAGTGCAGTGATCTGGAGGTTAATCGGATTTGACTGATGCTTTGAAAATACCCAGTGGTGCCCTGCTTGCACTTCTCATTGCTTGTTCTCTTTGGAAGTCCACTCCTGTACCTTCCTGAGCTGCAGAGAGAGGATGTGCATTAACAGTCCTGCCCTCGGGTAACTGAGGCTGTGCAATGTGAGCCTTCAGCCAGGCCATGATGGAATCATGATGCCTCCACAGACACTGGCCAAGAGCATCCAAGCAGCTGATAATGAGCTACAAGCAAAGAGTGAGGCTGTGAGCAGTCATGTGTTGGGCTATTTATTCTGAAACAGACCCATTTGGGATCAAGCAGAGAAGACTGAGGAAAACTACTAATCTGCTTGGACCCAGGAGAGAACCAAATGTGTCAGAGTGAGCTCTCTGGGAGAGACAGAGCTCTTGTATCTAATAGATGTGAGCTGGTGAGAGGAGGGGACACACCACTCCTGTTCCACTTCTGGGTCCTGGGGACAGGAGTGATGTGTCCCTTCAGCAGCCTCAGGTGTGCTGGGACCCCACCACCACATCACAGAGTGGACACAGTGGGCAGGCAGAGCTCATGGTCTCACCACGGGCCCCATGCTCCTTCCCCACTGATTGCCAGCACTGCCAATTATTAGACAATGTGAAAACCCTCTCCATGTCCTACAGAAGCAGCATTCATTTGCTCAAATCCATACTCATAGTTTCAGCAGCGAGATCGCTCTGTAACTGGAGGAGAGAAAACTGCCCTCAGTGTCAGGGGACAATCCCTGCCACATCAGGACCCACCACATCCCCTGAGCTTCACAGGGAATCCAGCAGAAAGACAAAATCTGCCCAAGACAGCCTCATTCCATAATTTTCTTCTGGTTCAGTGCCCTGTCTTGTAATTCCCTGATAAGTATTCCCTAAGACATAAGTCATACAAGTGAGGAGTCCTGGAAGAACAAGAACCAATTTGGAGACACTCTCTGGGTTCATTTCCTGCGTAAACACCTCCAGGGCAAAGTCAGGGTGGTGCCAGAGTCATTCCCAAGCAGGGGCAGTGGCAGTAAGAGAATATGTAAGAGAGAAGGGGGCTGAGAGAGATCATAATGTAATGACCATGCCCGGGCCCAGAGGATGAGAATTACAGGGTAATTGGCCAGCAGCTCGTTGCTGTGTAAATGCTCGGTTATTTCTGTTCCATAAACCACAATCCAGGTTACATGGTAATTACTTTGAGGTTCATTAAGTGTTATTATACAGTAATCTCCAGAAGCCAGCAATTACTCTCATGTTCCAAGGTATCCACCTCTTAAAACTCGGTGAGTGTCATGCAGGTAGGGAGCAGTCGCAGGGTTTTCAGACTTCAGTGAGTTGGTAAGTGGGATGGCCAGGACAGGGTCAAATGTTACTGTGGCAGCTGGAATTGCCTTCCAAGGAGAGCACTGGGCATGCTAGAGGAGAAGTGCTGGACATCCAAAGCCCAGTCGGTCTCCATGGGCCAGCAGCAGGATTGGTGCTTCCAGAGGGCTGCTGCTCTCAGGTTGCCAGCAGTGCCCCATAGCTCAAATAAATCCTTTTCCTGAGGTGAAACCCATTCTTGGAGAACAAATACAGCCCATGAGGTTTCATTCAGACTCAGATGTCCCTTCTGGTTGCCAGGTCAGGGCAGGTAAACTCTACACTTGTCATTACAACCAACATATTATATTTTACTTAATTTAATATATGGCAAATAAGACTTAACACTCAACAGTGTCAGTACCTCCTGCACATCCCTTCCAGCTTTGGCTCACAGACTCCAATGTGGGGTTGATCCCAACCATCAGAAGAAGACCTGTCTTCCCACAGCCCACTCTTCCTACTAGTGCCAGTCACAGCATGTCCCAGGGGCAGGGAGATCCAGTCGTGTCCCCAGGACAAGCACTGAGGGAATAGTCTCCTGATCCCCTCTGCACCACTGGGAGGGGGGGCACAGAGAAGCCCTTTATGGGGCTCACACAGCTGAAGTTGCTGTTGTGTTTCTTGTCCTTCAGAGAATCCCACTTTGACCTGGAAAGGCGTGAAAAATTACCCAGAGCCAAAGCCCCCGGGGGTGAGCTCCTGGCAGAAGGGGACAGGGCACTCTGGAGATGTGAAGCAGCAGCACTGCCCCACGCTGGGCATAGGGGGGACATGGGGGAAAAGAGTCCCAACTGCAGCAGCCACGGCTTGGACTGACTTTTGCCTGGCAGGCAGAGAATATTCCTGCTGCAGGAACGTGAGATTGCGTTTCCAGGCAGTGGCTGGATCAGCACAGTAGGAAAAGCCTGTCTCTCATGCTTAATGCCCAAGTTTCCGTGGCTTCACAGCACAGATACACACGGCTGAGTTCCTGCAGCAGCGTCAATGAATGTTTTTCCCTTCTGTGTCTTTCAGGGATCTAAACTACAATGAGCTGCTGGAATTCCCCGGGGCTATCAGGACACTGGGCCGACTGCAGGAGCTGTGAGATTTCCTATTTATTCCTTTTCAAAACCATTCCCCCATGGAGGGTGACCAATAAAGCATCATGTGTGCTCTGGCTTGAGGACAGCACTCAGTCCAAGCTTTTCTTTTCCTTCACAGCCCTCTCCACCATGCACATCAAAGCAGTTTATCCCCTCGATTTCCATCAGCTCTGATCACGTCCCCATCAGCCCTCACACCATGGCTGGTGGAGGAGAGTGGGAGATCCCTGTCAGCCTTGGAGCTGGTTCCTCCTGCAGCTCTTCACTCTCCTCTGGCATCTGAGGACTCAAATTCCATCTGTTCTCTGGCTACTTCTGGTGTCCATTCCCCAGCTTGGGACCACAAACTGGAGTTATCCGTGTTATTGTGAGGGCAGAGCTTCTGCAGGCCCTGTACCACCTCCTCTGATGTGCAGAAACTGTTTTAACTCCCTTAGGATAAATTTATAATAGGGAATTACGAAAGTTTATGACCTTTTTGGTGGATAGCTCTCCTTCCTCTAACTAGTCAGCCTGGGAGACACTGAAAATGAGAAAACATCCCAAAACGAAGGTAGAAGCCCCAAGGTGGGGTCAGGTTGATGTGGATCCACAGCTCCTGCATCACACTGGTGCCAGGTGGGGGTGGGACAAAAGCAGCTGCTGTTATGTTTCTGGCACTCTTGGAGTAAAAATCTGACACTACTTTTTTCTTTACTGGAAGAATTCTCACAAGATTTCCCTGTTCAGCCCAGATATCATCGTTATTCTCACCTTTAAAATGAGATAAGGTCCCTAAGCCACTTTGAGAGGGCTTTTGAAATGGCCATCACTAAAGAAGAGGCAAATTTCAAACAGTCATCAACTATTCATCTACTCAGACTCCTGTGGGATTAAACAAGCTGGGCATCACCCAGAGCCTGGTCTTAGCCCCAGACACAGACACCTGTGGCTGCCTTTGGTGTACAGGAGGTCACACTGTGGCCCCAGAGCTGTCTTCCACTGCAAAAGTTTGCTGATGGCAATATTCCCAAGCTCAACCAAAAATATCCCAGCTAGAGCTACAAATCCTTTGAAGTCACAAGGGCTGATAATCCCTGCTGCACTCTGGTTGGCAGCTGTGGAGCTGCAGTGGAGACCATCCATAAAAATTAGCATTCCTGGGGGGTAGAAAATTTTGCACTTGGTTTGCTCCTGTTTCCTGACCTGTAAAGTGTTAAACCCTAAGTCTTGGTGGGTTCTGTGGAGTCACATATGGAGCACCCAACTATAAGCAGAGTAAATGTGGCTTTGTCCTGCCAAACCACAGACCTTGTTCACCTGCTGGGATGATGCTACAGCTGGGACAGAGCCTACACCTTCTATTTTGTGTGGTTTTTTGAAGGCTCTCTGGCTTTAAAAGTGTTGAGGAAAGAAGGTTAATTTAATTAATTAATAACAAGATATTTTTTCTCCCACCAGAGGTTTTCATAACAACAACATCAAAGCTATTCCAGAGAACGCATTTGTTGGGAATCCCCTCCTCCAAACAATGTAAGAAAATTAAATAATGTTTCCTACATCTTTATATTACCCAGAAAGGGACATTTCCTGATATCTTTGGTTGGGATTTCTGACAGTGGTCAGCATGACCACAATCTGACATTTGTTATCCGTGGGGCAGCACAAGCTGCAATATCTCCTTCTCAGCTACACCCCAGGTTATTGTGTGAGTTCTCCTTTCCCTGCAGCTGAACTTTGCTGCAGCAATGAAGGAACAAAATATGGGTGCTCTGCGTGGAAACCTTCTAAGCCCTGGAGGACATCTGCTGGTGTTTATTCCTTGTGTTTAGAAAAGCTGCTGGCCAGCTACAGCAGCAACTACATGTGTCAGGGAGCTGGGACACCAGATCATTGTGTGTCTGCCCAGACCTGTGGACACAAAGTTCTACAGATATATACACCCAGTTGTCAGCTCGTTTCCCAGACACAGGTAGTGATTTTTGGGTAATTCTTCTCTGAACCACACGGATATTGGAAATTATGGCAAGTGACAAAAGCTCTGCTTGTGCAATCTGGACTTAAATTACAGAAATAACAACACCTGGAAAGAAAGCCATGGTGACACTGGGTGAAAATAGTCACTGCTCCAGTCAAAACAACCAGCCTCATCCCCATCTCCCTTGGGCACATCCCCAGAGTAACAATGGGGGCACACACATCCAGAATATTCATCTCTCCGTTGGATCTGCCCATTTAAAGTCTTTCTCAGTCAGTGGGGGGAAGTGTTTCTTGTAGGAGGCAACTCAACTCCTCTCAAAACTCATTGGGTACTAGGAGAGCTCACTTCTCTCCAGTGACTGCAACAAGTAGGGAAGGTGCTGGTGCTGTGGGTATGTGTGGTCAGAAGAGGTGTCCTCCAGTGCAAGGTGTTTTCCAGCAGGGTTGAAGGAGGGCTTTACATCTTTCTAGCCTGCCTGGTTCAGCAGAACCCCAAAGGGCTCATTCAGAGCAGCAGGAGACCTCAACTGTACCAATGTCCAGCCAAAACAGGCCAGTGGGAGAGCCTGGGGTGATCTGGGAACAAGGCTTCCTCACAGCACCTCCTGCATAGCTTACTGCTGGCAGCTTCGAGGCTCTTGACCTGTAATAGCATCTTCTCTTTGTGTGCAGCAGACTCTGACTGGTTCCTCTTTCCCATTGCAGCCATTTTTATGACAATCCCATCCAGTTTGTTGGACAGTCTGCTTTCCAGTACTTGCCAAAGCTCCACACTCTGTAAGTTCACCAGGCACATCTTCAAAGATGTAACACATCCAAGCTCCAACCTTGTTGGATTGGGCATCTTTGGGGCCTCCTCTCTTCCTGTTCCCAAGAGCCTCTGTGTCAATAAAGGACCATGAAGCCACTCTGTTGGCCAGCCCCAAAGGTGATGATCCAAGGAGTAGACACTGCAGATGTTTTCTTCTGAGGAAGAATAAATTTGAAAAGGGTATTTTGGAAGCAGAAATTAATTCCTCCTGCCCAGCCAGCTGACAGGCACTGGAGCCTTCTAAGGTCTCCTCAGGTGCCTCAGGACCAGCAAAGACCTCACACACAAGTACCACAACTTCTGCTACTGTTGTGTAGTTTCCCAAACAGAAGGACACTGAATGCATCTGCCTTCATCCACAAGATAGAGGAGTGGAGGAACACTGGGCAGCCAGCAGTGACAGAGCTTCCTTCACATGTTTGACCTTAAGCCTGGTCCAGGGCCACCACCATGGGGTGGGCACCACCCACACCAAAACAGTTGCTCCACGTTGGCTTTTCAGCCAACCTGTTGTGGCACAGCACTAAATACTGAGGCAGAGGCAACCTCAAAATCTCTATTTATAAACCTCACCCAGCCTCTCGCTGCAGGAACACTCACACACGCAGGCAAATAAAATCAATCATTCAAATAGCCCTGCATTCTTTAGATCCAAATGCACAGACCCGGGGAGGGTTGGGTGGGATGCCCTGCTTACATTCCCCATAGTAATTGTTTGAGGGTTTTATTTAATTTGGGTAGAGATCGTGCCAAGAATGTCAGTGGCTGGGAGAGGCTCTGAGCTTACCAAGTCTCCTTGCATAGAAGTGCCCAGCTCCATCTCACTGCGCCTGCACTGCGCGAGGCGTCTGCTCAGGGACACGCTGGATCTGGGCCTCGAATTGCCACATCTGGGTGTGAGGAAGCAGATTTGCTGCCATGGCTGATGGGTCTGGCACCTTGGGCAGCTGCATTTGCCTCCAGGTCCTCTGCCCACCTCACTCCCCCTGCGTTTCTCTGCAGGTCACTCAATGGTGCAACGGACATCAGAGAATTCCCGGACCTTAAAGGCACCACCAGCCTAGAAGTTTTGTGAGTGGCACCTCTCTCCCTTTTACCCTGCTAGCTGTGCTCTTCCTCCTTCAAGGCGGTCCAGGCTGTTTCAGTGAGGACAACTTTCACAGTGCTGTGCAGTATTCAGCTCTGCCTCTCCCTGGTCACTCACCCTTCTGCTTCGTTTCACCCCTGTGGCTCCTGAACGCAGCTTTCCTCTCCGTGAGTTGCTCTCTCAGTACTCTTGAGTGTGCTCCAATCTTTTTTTTGTTGTTTTTTTTTTTTTCTTCCTTCCCTCCTGTACCTGTGAAGGAATGAGCCTCTGAGGGCAGTGCTTCAGCATGGTCTGCTGAGACCCAGTGTCTCTGCCCATACTGGGGCCAGCACTGCAGAGCAGGGCAGGAAGTATCTGCCACCCAGGCTGGGGCTCCTGCAACCATTCTGGTCCCCTCCTTACCCCATCAAGCTCTGGAGAGCAGGGACTTGGTGGACACTTGGAGGCCCCTCCCTAGGGCACTGGTCCCCACGCAGTGCCCAAAATGGGACCACCCCAGCTCAGGGTATGACCTGGCCATGCCTTGTCTCAGGGACACACCATCCATCCCCTACACACAGGTTTCTGAGGCAGTCCTGGCTCCAGGCAGATCACCACTCTGGACAATGGGGAACTGGGATGGCAGAGCGTGCCACAGAGGGCACTGCCATCTGCCCTCAGCACGTCCAAGGACAGCTGTTAATTCAGTATTCAGCAGCATCCCAGAACTTCCTAGAGGCACATTCACCTTTGCCAGGTCCAGCAGCAGGGCCTGTTTCCAAAACTGCCAGCCAGTTTTTTATCCTCTCCAGGCCTTTCATTGCCCCATTGATATTGTCTCTCCTGCCACTATTTGAGACTGGTGGCTGGGCTTGTGGGTCACAGAGTCTGTGTGCTGGCTCTCAGCAACACCATTTCTTCTCTCTCCTCCACCCCTCTAGGACCTTGACCCGGGCAGGCATCCATTTCCTTCCCAGAGGGATGTGCCAGCAGCTGCCCAGCCTCCGAATCCTGTGAGTAACCTGTGTCTCTATTCTGCCTGGTCCTTAGAAAAATGCCATCAGGAACTGGTCTAGATCAGGGAGAGGACAATTTATGAAAGACCACCCTGTAGTTCTTGTTCCCATTATCTTTTCCATGCAGAAATCACCACCTTCTTAGGCACTGCCTTGAGCTCGTTCTTGTTCTTGAACTTGCTGTTTCATCCCAGCATGATGCTCTGGTCCCAGGGCTGCAATCAGGCACATCCCCCTTGCTCTGCACCAGTGGGGACTGTCTGTCCCATGCAAGGAGGGCAGAGGGGGTGCAAAGGGAGGTGGGTGAGAATGGCTGCAGCATTTCAGAGCTCCCAGCTATGCCGAAGCTCTTAGCCCCAAACCCAGGGGACATCACATTTACACAACCCTCTGCCCCAGCACTGGCTTATTGCAGTTGGAGCTCCAGCAAGTGCCATCATCTGGAGGAAGGATCCTGTTCACATCCTGTGAGGGATCAAGTCTGACCTGATGGAGACCTGGAAGGCCAGAAGGTCATATCTCCTCACGTGGTGCAGCAGAGCCTGATCAGGGTTTTGCTCAGAGTCTCCCCGTGTCCTTGGCTCTGCCTGCTTAGCTGGGCACTGAATGATGCTGAGAGGGGGCCGTGCTTTCTTCTTTAACTTGGTACCTGATGAAATCAACATCTCAGAAAGACTGTGATGTGATTCCCAGGAATCACACCCCTGGTTCCTGAGATCCCCAACTTTGTCTGCAGTCAAAGACATCCTCAGGAAATGAGTCATGAGCCAGATTTATACAAGTTTGCAGCCTTAGGGCAACAGGAGGCTTGCCTTTCATGAGTCTTTATACAAGCAAGCTGAAAAAAAACCAAGTTTGTTCCAGGAAAGCAACAGGAGTGAATTCTTGATCACAGAAATTGGAAACAAGAGTAAAACATAAAAATAAAAGAACACAATTTGTAACTTAGGAGATTACAGCCTTTTGGCTCCAGCTGTCCTTGTAGGGAAGATCTCTCATCTTTAGACACCTGGACCAATTTGATGGATAACTTGCACAGCCTTTGGACTGGCCCAGGCTGTTTAGTCCCAAACCTCTGTTTATGTTTGCAAGTTATCAGACTGTAAACCCTCACAGCAGAGCCTGTTCTTTGTGGCTGCCTGCTCCATGTGGGAGAGTTTTATTGGGACACCCCACCTTGTTCCTTGTTCCTCTTCCCTAGTGAACTTTCCTGACGTTAATTGCATTGCTTCCAGAGTTTTGAGAGAGAGTATGTGGACCAATGTTTGTGTGTGTTTACATCTCTCTTGCCTTTGAAATGTGTTGGTCTCCTGTCCCCACAGACCCAGTGGTGCTGTGCCAGCCCCTTGACAGTCTGTCAGGTTGATGTTACAACTGTGACACATCTGGTCACAGGCGACACAGTCAATGCTGCATTTCTGCCCTCCCACCACGGTGTGGATTCTCTGCAGAGATCCTGCGTGGGGGCTCTAGGAGTAGGGGTAGAGGGTGGGCAATGAACCCAGCAAGCACAGGCAGGGCTGCCTCTGTCATCAGCCCAACACCATCCTGCTGCTTTCATCCAGAGCTTCTGCTCAGGGCACAGATTTCAGAGAATCATGGAATATCCTGAGCCAGAAGGAACCGACAAGGATTATGGAGTCCAACTCCTGGCCCTGCACAGGACACTCCAACAATCCCACCCTGTGCCTCAGAGCATTGTCCAAACACTCTTTGAGCTCTGGAGGATTTGTCTTTCTTCTCAAGCAGAAATAGGTGAAACTCCCCTGAGCAGAGCTGAAGTCCCTTGATGCCATCAGCACCTCCCTCCTGGTATGTCCCCAACAGAGCCTCAGTGACTGAGGCTGCTCTGCTCGTACATACTGGGCTTCATCTGGTTACCCTCACTCTGGAGGAACCAGAAATAACTCCTGGGGCTGGTTCTCCCCCCAGCACTGTTAGCTAAGCCACAGCCCTGTCAAGCCTAATGTATTGACACAGGGACCAGGGAAAAGTGACTGATGCTGAGGCCCTTTCTTCACACCAGGTGAAGCCTCCAGAGCCAAGCACAAACCTTTTGTTTGCTTTTCCCTCCCTCCTCCTCTCCACCATGGAAAACTGGTGGTGAGGGGGTTGGCAAAAAAAAAAAAAAATAATTGAAATATTTTAGCAGCAACTTATTGGCAGAAAGATGGAAACCAAGTTTGGAAAGTCGGCAGAGAAGCCACATACAAAACTTTACCCTGGGGCAAATTTCCCTTGAACAACCACAAATCCAGTCTCTGCTGGTGGGGGAAAGAGCTGGGTTTAAACATTATTCTTTGCCCAGCCTGTTTCAGCTTCAATAAATTCTCATTAAGTTATGTCAGGATGGGTTTTCCTCTGACTATCAAGTCACTCTACTCTGGATGCTGATGTGACACTTGTCCATGAACCAGCGGGAGAGGAGTTTGCTGGGAACTACTTTCAACTGACAGCACTTAAAAGAATAGGGACCAAGGGACCAGAGGTTTTCACAGTCTGTAATGGCCTGAATCAAATCCCTGCCAATGCCACAGCCCCTTCTGTAGCCTTGGGAGAAAGCCAGGAAAGGTTGAAGGGGGAGCAGACAGTTGGTTTGGATGCCAGGAGGGAGTTGAGCAGCTGGCTGGCCAAAACCTCCCTGGCTCTGCAGGCACATCTGCAGCTTCTGTGAGCTTCCATCCACAGCAGCAGGACAGGAGCTCTGGCACAAATCTCCCTCTTCTTTGTCCACAGAAAGCGGGGCTGTGCATGGCAGCAAGTGGCACAGTTGGGTTTCACAGCTGACTTGGGGCTGGGGAGGACAAGCCCACCCTGGCTGTACAGGCAGCTCCATCTGTCCACAGCCTGGGCTGGAGGGAGCTGGGCTGGGGCTGGACGGGTGGGGAAACCACGGGGCAACCCTTGCCTTGCACAGAGACACTCAGAGCCAGCACCAGGTGTGTGCAGAGTGGAGATCCCCCTCACCTGGGCTTGCCCAAAAGTGGAGATTCCCCTCACCTGGGCTTGCCCAAAAGTGGAGATTCCCCTCACCTGGGGTTGCAGTGCTCTGCAGCTGTGCAGAATGAAGTCATCCCACCCTCCAACAGTACCTGCTTTCCAAGGGAGGGTTCAGGGGCACTGGCTTTTGATTCCTAACATTCCTGTACTGTCCTTTCCCTGCAGAGAGCTGTCACACAACCAAATTGAAGAGCTGCCCAGTTTCCACCAGTGCCAGCGGCTGGAGGAGCTGTGAGTACAGAGACGTCCTCGCTTGCACCACGCTCTGGGGCAAAAGGGCTGTTTTGAGGAGAGAGGCAGTTCCCACACACAAAAATCAACCTTCACTAAGCACTGGGAAAGCTGGGCATTATAACTCACTGTTTGGACTGCAAACAGACCAGAGCTCCACTCTTTTCCCCTGTGCAAATACAGAATGAAAATATGTTCCCTGTGCATAGGAGCTTAATTCACTCAGGTGCTTTCAGAGGTTCCAGCCACAGCAAACAGAAGAAGGATCCGACAGCACAGAATTCACTTCATTGACTTCAGTCCCACTAAGAGCTAATCAAGAATGGGGTTTATCTCTACTATAAATATCTTCTGCAACCTGGAAAAATAGATGTGTGGGAGCAGAATCTCCATTTAAAAAAAAACACAGGAGAGACTGACCCTGCAGCATCCCAGCCTGGATGGCCAGACCAGCTCATCCAGCCTTAGCAAACTGGATATTAGGGCACTGTGTGAAATCACATGAAAATGGGTCTGTTACACAGACCCTGCTGCCTTTTATGGGAGCTGTGAGGACAGAGATAGAGCTGGACATATTTTTATCTAAAGTACCCCCAGGAAAATGTTTGGGAAAAATAGGAAGTCCAACAAAAAAAAGACAAATGTTCAGAATTCCAAACCTGTAGTTTCATGCATTCTGCTAAAATTTCTTCTTACAAAACGTTACAATATGCCAAATTCAGACTTGACAATAATATAAAATCACAATAAATCTCTTTCAGGCTGCTGAACTCAGACAGATTATGCTTTAAATTAATATTTTCTTGCAAATTAGTATTTGGTCCCTTAACCCCGAAATTATTGTCCTGTAAGCCCCACCCCCACCAGGCATCAACATTCCCGCTGGGAAATACATTGGAAACAAGTCTGATGGTGGGTGGTGGTACAGCCTGGCACACAAACAACTCAGGTGTGCCTTTGCTCTGCTGTAACTGCCAGTGTGCAGGTTTTTACCTGCACCACACAGGTGATCCCTCACAGCTTAACATCCCTAAATTATTTTTCTGTACCTTGTTCCAGTACCCCTTCTGCCCAAACTCCACCTCTCCCACTCAGTGACCCCCAAATTTGTGCCCAGAGTTTCCAGTGGCCCCCGGCTGAAACCTTAGCTAGAGGTAGGAGCGATGCCAACCTGGCTGTGTGGGGCACCAAGGGACCAGCAGCAGAGCAGGTAGGAGAGCCTCAAGTGCCCACCTTTGGAACAGGAACATGTGGCCAAATACCAGCTGAGATATTACAGCCACCGTATGCAGGTCCCTGTGTGAGATAAGTCAAGGTTATTTCTGAGTCTAAAGGCAAGTTAACTACCCGAAAAATGCCCAGGGGAGCTGCTGTAGGTAGAGCACTAGGCAGTGGCCATCTCCCCTTGTAGAAGATCACAGATGGGGACACTAATTCCACAGGTCTGGGAATTCATGATGGGCACCTTGTAGGAATCTTAATAATTATTCATCATTGTTCCACACTAGGGAAAACTGAAACACAGAATGTTTCCCGCGGGGTGCATGGTTGGAGAATTCTAGATGTCTCTTGGGGATGTGGGAAGTGTGTAGGTCAGTCAGCAAAGTCTGTGTGAGCCCCCACCCTGCTCCTTCCCCTTCCCCAGGGGGTGCAGGAGGCTGCTGGAGAGGAGATGTGGAGGGCTGAGGCACTTCGTGTGTAGATATGGATGGTGGGTTCAACAAGACATTGGGATTTTTCTTCATGCAACACTGAGATGCCTTCAGCCCACAAACCCCCTTCACCCTCACGAAGGCAAAGGGCAGCACCACGTGGTCCTTCCTGAAGGGTCACACAGAGCTCGTTGCTGTTCACTGGCTCCAAGCTCTCCACTTTTGCTCTGGATGAAGCAGTTTGCAGCCTTAGGGCAGAGCAGAGCGGGAAGCCAGCATGTCTTTGGAGATAACAGGGCACCTTTATCACTGCACATCAACAGTGCTTTGCTGAGCCATGATGGCATCAAAAGCAGAGGCTGCCTGAGCCCTGGAGCTGCCTGTATGAGAGAATGGCTCTGAGATGGTTTGCTACTCATCCCATTTAACTCTTAAAATAAGAGTAGGTCTCCCAAGTGCAAATAACAACTTCCACTGTGACAATCTGCATCTGCTGCACTGGGACAAAGATCCCTACAAAGTAGGAACGCTGCCTTCAGCTGTCTTCTCAAACCAGTTTCTGTTTTTCCAGTGGTCTCCAGCACAACAGGATCCACGAGATCAGAGCAGACACCTTTGTGCAGCTGATGGCCCTGCGCTCCATGCAAGTATTGTCTGGCAGGGGACTGGCTGGAGTCTTGCCAGGGGAAGGGGAACCGTGAACCCCAGCAGGCTGTGGGGAGTTCCAACCCTGCTCCCTCTGTCTCTGCTGGGAGGCTTTGCTATCGAGTCCCTCTGCTGCTCCCCTTTAGAAAAGAAGAGGGCACAAACCACCCTTCTGGCTTCCCCTGTGCCTGCAGACCCTGCTGTGACTCCCCTCATTCCCTGCCCACACACCACACGCTGCAGCTCTGGCACAGCACAGCCCACACTGTGGACATGCCTCCTAAATTCAGCCAGGGACTCGTGTCAGGGATTTACCACCTGAGCTCCTGCCCCCCTTGCCATACACAGGCTGATCCTGGGCCATGCAGTCCTGCAACATCCATGCAGAGCATCCCATTTGGTTTGAGACTTCCTCCCCACAAGCTCATGTTCGATGTACTAAGTGCACCCAAGCATGCACATCATACACAGAGAGTGCCCTCCTAAGTGCTTGGCACCTTTGACAGCTAGTGAGGCCCTGCAGGGCACTGTTGTCCCTGTGACATCTGGAAAGAGCCCTGATGGTCTTTGTTTGATGTTCTGTTAGGAAGTGAACTAAAATCACATGAAAGCTTTTCCCATGGTGCAGCAATCCGTGTGTCATTTAATAGCCCAGCATTCCAAGGATCCCACGAGTGTCACGTACACCGTGTTTACAACTGCACAGGAACACTTACATGTTATGTGTGACAGTGCAGACATACATGGAAACACGAGCATTCTGCTGCCACCCTACAGTCACACACACACAGCTGAGCATGCAAGGTCAGCCATGACTTTTGGGTACATTCTGGTCCCTGTGAGAAGGATTCATCTCACCCGACTTCCCACACATTTGAGCAGGTACCCCTGACTCCCCTAGAGCAGGAGAGATGAATATATGGTAGGAGATTGCTCATGTAGTCAGCCTTAGGAGAAGAAATGTATCCTGATATGCTGGTTCCTCTCCCTGATGACAGAGGGAGCAGAGCCCAGTCACTGGGATGAAAGCAGAGCTTATTAATGGCACTCAGTGAATCCAAACATGGCAGGAGACATTCTAAAATCATCTTGGTTCACCTTCCACACAGCCCTGGCCCTATCTGTGCTTGCTACACCCAGCACTGGGACTGTATTGGGGATGGTCTGGCACTAAGGCATGACCTGTCTACTGCTCTGAGGTTTAGCATGTCAGCATAAAATCCCCAAATTTATAGAAAATGAACCCAGAAAGAAGAACCTTTCCCATTGGTCTCAGTGGAGGAGCTCCTGCAAGGCAAACTCTTGTGCTCTTGCAAACCCAAACATTCTTGTCTCCAGGGAGCTGCAATGGGACAGAACTTGCTGCTGACCAAGGGGCTACAAGATCCCACATTTGATCCCATTGAGCCCCTTGGCCAGGCTGGTGTCAGCAGCTTCACTGCCCTGCTCTGCCCCCTATTTACTGGTGTGTCCTTGCCTTGCAGAGACCTGAGTTGGAATCACATCCAGTTTATTCACCCGGAGGCCTTTGTGACCCTGCACTCCCTCACCAAGTTGTAAGTCGCAGGGATATTTCTTTCACAGTGGTCCATGGATGGGAGGTGTCTGAGGACCTCAGAATGACTCCCTGGGCAAGTCCCTGGGATTTATCTGCTGGAAGGCTGATGTGCTGAGGTGCATGTCTCAGCACTGATGTGGGCAGACCAAATCCCAAGGTTTCCTATCAATACCAAAGGGATGATGAAGTGCAGGAGGGGCCATCTTTAAGCTGCTCTCACCCTGAACACTTAAACTTCCATTTCCTAATGCTTTCATACCTGCTTTAGATGTCTTTATGGAAGATCAGCATGATGGACTGTTTCAGCAAGAGTCACTGCAGAACATCTGCACTGGCTCTGGAGGGTCCTCAGCCCCCTCACTAAGACTTTGGGTATTTTATGGGCTGGGATCTGCAGTTATACCCAACCTATTATGGAGGCAGGTATGTGTACAGGGATGAAGATACCAGGCAGAGCTTTCAGCACGGGCACTAATCCCACCCTCTCATTCTCCCAGGGATTGCAATCTCAATCTGTTTATCTCCAGAGGTTTCTGGCTCCCATGCAGCACCCAGCCCCATCTCAGCATCACACTGAGGGAGCAATCGAGACAGGCAGCTGAGGGTTTGGCTGAGGTACCACTGGCAGCAGAACCCTGACCATGGTCTCCCTCTCTGCTTTCCCTTCACCAGGGACTTAACTGACAACCAGCTGGTCACGCTGCCTCTGGATGGCTTGGCTGGACTGACCCATCTGAAGCTCCAAGGCAACCCAGCTCTCTCTGAGCCCTTCACCAAGGAGAGCTTCCCCAAAATGAGGTACTTGGGGTGTTGGCTCTTTCACTTGTGGCACTCAGCACAGCCTGTATTTGCCTAAAGCACTCAGCCTCCTGCTCTCCTTGCCTCTCTCATGCTTCCTCCATCCTTCCAGGCCAATGGGTAGAGGAAGCTTCATCTGCTGCTAATGCATCTCATTTTTAACAGCTTCCACAGGAGAGTGGTGCTGTGTTCCCTGGCCCATCACCCCCACCCCAAACACACACACACACACACAAGCATGCAGCGAGCCCAGCTCAGGGCTCCTCTCAATGGAAAACATTCCCAGAAGCAGTCCTAGCTAATGACATCCAGGTTTCCTTCTGTAAACTCTGTTTGTGTGGCCGTGTCTTGTCTGCTATGGATTAATGAGGAGCCTGGAGGGGTCAAACTGAGCAAGATGAGGCTGTGAAAGGCTCGGAGCACAGTGCTGTGCTGCAGGCTCAGGCTCTCCTCACCCTCCTTTACAGGTGGGTCTCAGCCTGGCACCTGCCCTCAAGCTGAGGTGTCCATGGCCCAAAGAACACGAATTCCCCTCAGGCAAAGTCATCTGTTCCTTGGGTCTCATGGGGAGTTCCCTTCAAGCCAAGTATGCATGAGCAGATGCTCCCACTCATCCAGTATGAGTTCCCAAGGCTGGATTTTCTCCAGTTTAGACCCCTAGTGCTGGGACCATGGGCCACTGCACCAACACTGGGATTAATACCTCAGCTCTGAGGAAAAGTATGGAGCTCTCACATCAGTCCACCTCAGCAGTGGTGTCTGAAGGGCTTTCTCTTCTGACTTTTTTGGCTCATCATAGCTGGGATGTACTGCATTGACTGGTTTCCAAATGGCAGGGGATTCCAGAAGTTTTTGGAGGGTTTTCTACACCCAAGATCATAGAATCACAGAATGATCTGGGTTGAAACAAAACATTAAAGCTCATCTCATTCCAACCCCTTCTCATGAGCAGGGACACCTTCCACTAGCCCAGGTTGCTCCAAGCCCTGTCCAACCTGGCCTTGGACACATCCAGGGATGGGGCAGCCACAGCTTCTCTGGACAACCTCACCACCCTCCCAGCCAAGAATTTCTTCCCAATATTCCCAATAACCCTGCCCTCTGTTAATGTGAAGCCATTCCCCCTTGTCCTGTCACTCCAGACCCTTGTCCAAAGTCCCTCTCCAGCTCTCTTGGAGCCCCTTTAGGCACTGGAAGGGTCTCTAAGGTCTCCCCAGAGCCTTCCCTTCTCCAGGTGAACACCCCCAGCTCTCCCAGCCTGTCTTTGGAGCAGAGGGGCTCCAGCCCTCGGAGCATCTCCGTGGCCTCTCCAGACCGACTCCAACAGGCAGTCCCTTGTGCAGGGTGGGTCAAGTTCAGCACTTCCAGGGTGTTTCTCCTCTAAACTAGTTCCATTGGCAGCTGTGGAGCTGGTTTGGATTTGTACCAGAGAAACTGAGCCTGCAGCAGTGGTTCATTGAACCGTGCCAGGCGATGGACCCATTAACATTCCCTAAATTTTGGGGTACTGCCATTAAGTAGTCTTACTCTTGGGGCATATGTCTGGAGGAATCATCTGAGAACAATTCTTACCCTTCCTGGGAGGATCAGCACCTCCCTACCACCTTTCAATAATAGGCTCTAATTTGGAGCTTATAACAGGAAACAAGCTTGTATACAGAGTTTCCACAGCCTCATGGGGCTCAGGCAGAAATGTTTGGGAACATAAAACAAAAGCATATTTTTAGAATATAGAGTTTCACCATATTTACTGATCTTGTCAGAAGACCTTAATTGTCTGGAAAACCTGAGGTCCCTTTGCCTTCATCAGCAGTCTCCCTGACTTCCAGCAAAGCCAAAAATGCAGCTGCTGACAGACAGCCTGGTATTGTGTCCAGATGATGCCCAGCTGCTCTAGAATTAACCTTGTAATACATGCTATAATTAGCAACTAACAGTTTGACTCTCAAGTCGAAATCAGACATATTCAAACAACTTGTTTCACTTGAGAGACCTGAGAAATCCCTTCCTGAGCTGGCAGGAGGGAGCCACGCTCCTGGAACTGAAGTTTGAAGGTGTTTTTCTGAGCCTCAACAACAAGCAAGGGGAACCTTGCCTCTGGGAGGCTTCTCACCTCAAAGGAAAGAAAGGATGCCCAGCAAAACATGGCCTTGGGGTAAAAATTGAAGACTCTACATGTCTTGGGAAAGAGGGGCTAATTTAGCCTGGGGAAAACTGCAGACAGGTTTTTAGGAATGTCTTGATTTAGGAATGGTATTCTCCACTTCAGTACTCCTGCTCAAACCAGCAAAAGTGGGGCAGGGCAGAGACACCATGGGGTGCCTTGGGCACACACTCTGTCCTACATGGAGCCCTTTGCCACAGCACAGACCTTCTCCAGTGTAAAGGTCACCAGACAGACCAGCCTTTGTCACATGTTGAACTGAGCAAAAAGGGCAAAGCAATGGAGAGTCAGGTCGTGGAGGGGACACACCCTTGAGTTCTGCTCTCCCCCGTGCAGAGTCCTGGAGGTCCCATACGCCTACCAGTGCTGTGCCTATGGCAGCTGCAGCAGCTTCTTCAAGGTGTCCAGCCAATGGGAGGCAGAAGACACGAGTCCTGAGGAGGAGGATCCCCACAAGAGGACCATGGAATTGTTCCCAGGTCACGCCGATAGTCACTGTGAGTAAACTGGGCTGAGCAGGGATCAGTCCCCGGGCAGGGCTGCGAGCTTGGATGCAGTCCTGCATCTGCAGGAGTGCTCCCACTGCCAGCCACGGAGTGACACCTGCCCCAGGGAAGGCAGATTGAGCCTTCTCCAGTGCAGGTGGCCAATTGGTGTGAATGGGCTTCAGCTGGTGACCCTGTAGGGGAAAAAAAGCTGAGCTGGCACATCCAAACCTTCACAGGGTAACCAAAGGACCTGGCAGTCCTCCACAGCACAGACACATTTGCCAATTTGGCCTTGCTGGCTATGGAGGGAGGCTGCCCAAGGCACTGGGAGGTGGCTGAGGCTACCTGGGGCAACTTCTGGGCTTGGTCATCAGACTTTTGGGCAGTGTGGAGCCTTTGGCAGGACATCCGTATTTCTCTTTACAACATCTAGGGGAAGGGCTTCAGGATTAATCCAAGTAATAGAATGAAGTCAAAGACCTGAAGTGGAGGTAGGGAGACCTGTGTATGTGCTACTTTTGGGCACATCCCCTCATGCTACAGCAAAGGTCAGGGTTAGGTATGACAACAGGACACATTTGGGGAACACAATGAGCTCAGTACAGGGGCTGGCTGAAGCAGGGCAGAAGGGCCTCCAGAGTTGAGCAGAACTTTCTGTCCAAGAGTCAATTTATTCTGTGCTCCAAAGCTCAGTTCTGCACAGACCTCCATGAAGCCAGTTCCAGCAGACCAGCAGAGGACGGTGCAAGGCACACCTGCACTCACAGCCCCACAGCACAGCAGCAGCTCCAGCACAAAGCTGGTGTGATCCTGCTGCAAGGGAATCTCAGAATAACGTGAAGAAAAGCATGAGCCCCTTTGCTTCCTTCCTCTGTAACTGCTGGAGAGTGGAAACAGCATTTCAGGACACAGCTTGGATGCTGCATTTGTTTATATGTTTGTGTAAATACAGTGGCTACAGTGCATTTCTGAGGTCTGAGAGGGCTGAGACCCTGGAGAGCCTCTGAGCACCCAGCCATAGCCAGGGGCTCTGCTGTCTCCTCCCACATCCTGAGCAGGCAGGACTGGATGTGGAGCCAGATATTGATCCAGAGCTGTTGGACTCTGTGTTAGGGGCAGGATGACCCAGACCCTTTGTGACACAGCCAGCGAGTGACTCCCCAGCCCTGTGTTCTGCTCCTGCCCTGATCCTTCACAGACTAAGAATAGGCTTCAGACATGTAAAAAGTCCAGCCAGGGGGTAGCAAGTGTGGTTCCTACTGGCCTGATGTGCCTCTGGGAAGCGTGGTAGACTTGGTGGCAACACTGGGCAGACAGACCAGAGGAGCCATATGTCATGGTCATTGCTGCAGGAATTTCTTCTCGGCAGGGTCAGTTTTTCCATCATTAATGCAGCCCATGCTGTAACAGTCCTGCTGCAAATGGCTGGGGGGGTTGCCCAGCAAATTACAGCATCTGTGAAAAGATCTGTTTTGTGAGCAGAGCCCACAGCCCTGCTCACAGACCTGCTCTTGCTGGGTACCAAAGCCTTTGATGTCCCAAAGGATGCTCTCTCCTGGCCCTGTCAGCAGACCAAAACCTACCACAGGCTCCCAGGCCTCCAAGCCAGTCTCATCCTCATGGATGGTGTGTTCATGAGCTTTTGGGACCGGAGGGGAATGTTGACTGTTTCTAAGACGTGCCAGATGAGACTATTAGCAGCTTGTAAAGGCTCCCATTTTCAGACGTTAAAGCACTGGATTTGTCTTGAAATATCTAAGCACACAGGTGTGTGTGACATGCACAAGAACATGTTCCTATGATGTGCAGCTTCTGCAGATGACCCTGCACACCACTCAGCAACCGTGCCTGCTCCTGGTCATGGGGGGTTTGTGGTATCGCTGTTTTACTTAATTAATCATTGCTTTATTTCTGTTCCCAGTTCTTCCTTTCTGATGGCCACTGGTGGTATTTAGCTGGGTTATATGAACCTTGTAACACTTCCTCATTAAAAAGGACAAAAGCTCCCAAACATTCCTTTCACGCAAGAGGGAAAGTGGTCTAGTTAAGAGAAAATAACTCGTGGCTCTGTCCTGGCAATGTACAGCCAGGCTCATCAGGGCACTCAGATGCTCTGGGAGAACTTGTGAGAGGGACAGGCACTGCTTCCAGCCAGCCCTGTGCTCTCAGCCTGGTGCAGCACTTCCAGGCCTTCCCAAAGGAGTCCACAGAACCTCACAGCTGGGTGGTGAAAGGCAGCCTGTCCCAGGCAGCCGTGCAGGGACAAGAAATGGATCCCCAGTGGCACATCCCTGCTCCAGCAGCCGGGCAGTGGCTCCTGCAGCCTGTCCTGCTCCTGCATCCAGCACTCAACCCTCAGCCAAGCCCAGCACCCAAGGGTCCATCCCACTCCAGCCACAGAGCAGGGCCATCTCAGCTCTCTCCCATCCTCCCAGGGCCCCAGATGCCTGGGAACCCACCAGACAACCACCCAAATGTGTCCATTCACATCTGATTAATGGCCACCTGAGGCCCAAAGTAGTGTGGCCAGTGAGTGACTCATCACTCTGTTACCTGGTTACAACAGATATTTAAGGTACCATTTCCAACATTTTTGGTGCTTGGGATAGCACAGAATTGTAGAATGGTTTGGGTTGGAAGGGACCTTAAAGCTCATCTCATTCCAATCCCCTGCCATGGGCAGGGACACCTTACTCTAGACCAGGTTGCTCCAAGCCCCCTCCAACCCGGCTTTGGACACTTCCAAGGACGGGGCAGCCACAGCTTCTCTGGGCAACCTGTGCCAGGCCCTCATCCCCAGAGGGAAGAATTTCTTCCCAATATCCCTTCTAATCCTGCTCTCTGTTAGTGGGAAGCCATTCCCCCTTGTCCTGTCACTCCAGACCCTTGTCCAAAGTTCCTCTCCAGCTTCCTTGGAGCTCCTTTAGGCACTGGAAGGGTCTCTAGGGTCTCCCTGGAGCCTTCTCTTCTCCAGGCTGGACAATCCCAGCTGTCTTAGCCTCCTTGGATTCCAATTGTGTTTAACAGACGCTCCCTGCCCCAAGTGTGTCCCCTGTGGCTGGGCAGGAGCCCAGAGGTGACTCGGGGCCCTGTCACACAGGACATCCCCCAGCAAACCCTGTTGGCATCCCAACACTGGCTGCAGAGGGAGGGCAGGAAAAGTGCAAATGCTACCATGGGGCACTTCCATCACCATCCCAGCACCTCCCTTCGGGACCACTGGTTTGAGGGTAGAAAGGGCGAATTCACTTACAAGCATGTGTTTGCAATAATGGAACAGAGCTATGGAAAGCAAAAAGAGAGCACACGTGGACAGTTATCCTTGGCAATAAGGACACTGCTTTCCCCAGCCCAGCACCTCCAATAACTTGTAAAGTTACTGAGGAACTTCTGCAACCACCTGGCAAACCCTGGAGGATCCTTAGAGCTACACTTCTCCTGCTTCTGTCATTTCAGAAGGCTACTCGAGTCCCAAAAAAGCACCTACCCAGGCCCCTTCTCCAGCAATTCTTCTCCTCTTCCTCGCACTTTGCTTTTGGTACAGCCACTTTGTTTTCCATGAAAAGGGCACTACTGGCAAGGTGGGTTTTTTCCATAAAACTTCAGAAAGTGAAGGTGCCTTAGCAAAATTCAAATAAACAGCAGCTTCTTCCAAACTGATGCAGTCTGCCTTGCTGGGACACAACAGCCATTTTCCTTTCTCCACAGTTCCCAGGCTGGAGAAATACTAGTTTCCAGCAGAGAGGTACATTTTTCACTTTTAATCTTGCTGTGCTGTCTAAGGATTGCTTTGCGATTCCCAAAAGGCTCAGTAGTCCAGGCAAAACAAAAGATCCTCCTTCACTTCATGAAAATGTTTAACCTGGGCTTAAACCCAGCCCTTTGAGGAGAAAAGGGATGGGGCAGGTTACACTTTCCCAAGGGTTGGGTCTCAGCAGGGCACAGAAAGTGCAAGTCTGTGTCTGTGTTATTTGGGTATCGTGACTGCACATCACAGCCTCCGCACTGTGGCTGGAAAAGACACTGGAGATTTATAAGACTATAAAATACAAGGATGAAATATTTTTCCATCCCACTGTGAGTGTTTCCTTGCCAGGCTCCAAAGCAGCAGTAATATTTCAACTCTCATACAGACAGATTTTAAAAAATGGCTTTTTTTCCAAAGCTCCCTGAAGCCGAGAAAGCCACAAAGCTTGTCAGGAGGCACTAAAGATAGCACGTTATTTGTCATCATTCTTTAATCAAGTAATCCCAGTCACATTTTCAAACACGGGCAGGGAGCAGAGCTCATGAGAGACACCACTTCCAAACAGATTAGACAAGTAAACCCCACTCAGTTCAGCTGCATCTTCAGCACTGTGGAAACTCACCTTCCTGGCCAGCGTCTGAGCTGCCAGGTGCACACCAGCATCAGTCCATTCATCCAAGGGGAAGTTCATCCCACAGCCACAGACCCAGCTCCCTGGCTACCAGGCTGCAGCAAGCAGAAAACCACATCCTTTCCCTTTCCTCCTGCTGGCAGAAAACCCTCCAAAGATCCCCAGTGGGAGCTGAAGGCCGTGCTGGTGCCATGGGTGGGGACAGGGCAGCGGGACAGCAGCTGTCCTCACTGTGTCCCAGTGCTATCAGTCAGCAGGAGTTTGGGAAGAGGAACAAGGAACAAAGCAGAAAATCACGTCTGGGATTAGACTGAGAAGATGCCATTTGCCTTGGTGATGTCCTACACTGAAAACGTGGCTGAGGTCTCAGCCCCATTCCCTTCCAGAAGCTTCTCCTTCAGTCAGGGGGTCTCTGCCTGGGCCTCAGTGAGCCCAAGCCTGGCTCAGGGTGCAGCTGCCAGTGCTGGCCCAGGGCTCTGCAGTCTGGCTGCACAAACCCCACGAATGCAGAGGCTGCAGCCGTGGGCAACCAGTCTGCCTTCAGCAAATCCTGGGAACCTCCATGACTAAAACAGGGTGCCACAGTCCCAAGAATTCACAGGATATAAAATTAAGCCATAAATGTTGGGTTTCCTTGTCTGTTTGCCGCTGAGCTGTTTGGTGGTGGTGGATGCTGACGAAGAATTTGTTCTGCAAAAAGAGGCTGATGGCTCCTCTGAACAAAGCCCCAAAATCCCTGTTGATGAACACACTGGACAAGCCCTGCCCAGAAAGCTCCCATGGAGATGATGTATTTGAAGGCTTTGTGTTCTGTAACCACATAAGCTGGAGTATTTATTTACTTTTAATAACGCTTGCTGGGAGGAGGGAACCACAGTCACACAGCTCTAGGAGCTGGGGCTCTTACACTTCAAATGTTGGGAGCAACCTAAAAACAGAGGGGTTGGCTACTCTGCAACCCACCAACGTTTACAAGACCTTCTCCCTCTACAGCAGTGACTGCAGGGGACAAACTGGACACCAGCAGCTACTTTGAACTTGTGGGTAGGAACTGGCTGGGAAGGTCCGTGTGGAGGACAGGCAGTGGGAAAAGCTCCTGGCCCAGTTAACCCTGAAGGTGCTCGTTCCTCTCTGAGCACCATTTCTTGTTCTTTTCTCCCCAGATGACCTAGATGCAGACGACCTTCAGCTGGACCTTGAGGAATCAAAGCTTCACCCCACTATTCAGTGCACACCAAGCCCCGGTGAGCAGCCAGGGAAACCCCTTGAACAGAGCTGGGACCCTTTGAGCTTCTCTAAATCCCCAGGATCCCCCACGACCTTTCAGATCAGAAGCCTGGTTAGGCTTTGGCCAAACTGGGGACATGTGAGGAGCTTCCTTCTCCCAGCTGGATGCAGCTGCCCTCCCTGAGGAGGGGACGAGGTCAGGGTATGCCTGATCAGGAATCCCAGGTATCACCAGCTCCTCCATCCACTGACCTGCTGCACTCAGACTCTGGCTCTCCAGAAGTCCCTGCTCCCTTGCATGACTTAGACTTTGTCTCAGCCAGCCCAGAACATTGCATGACAAGACCTTGTCCTTGATTTCCTGATCATATCTGCAGCACTGCAGACTGTAGGGTACTTTGCTCTGTTTTCCTGAGAAAGGGAGAGCAGGGAGGTGCTGGACTGCACCCAGTCACATTCTCCTGAGTCCCATCACAAACACACCAGTGGGCACACGAGGCTGGGACTCTGATTTTGTCCTTCTGATTTTATGTCGTTCATGGTTCAGTGGGGTCCTACACAAGCACAGCTGGAGGCTGGACAGGCCTGGTTCCATCCAGCCAGCTGTGGGACACTGGCAGGGACAGAGTTTTCACCAGTTGTCCCACTGAGTTTGTTGCAAAAGAGACATGAAGGAACAAGATTATAGCTGAGGGCATGTCCTGCTGCCTGGGAACGAAGGTGCTGGTGCTCTGAGCTTTATCCCCTTTGAGATGAGCAAGATTTCTTCTCCATTTCCTCTAATTTTGTTTGCTCTGCACCACCTAAAACTTCTCCCATCCTGTTTTTGGTTTTGCTGTGCCCCTCACTATAACATCCCAATCCCTCCCAGGCAACCTCACCCATCTCCACACCATTAAATCCCTGATCCCGGGTGGTACATGAGAAGGAGCAGGTAATGGCAGAGGGGCCCAAATGCCAGACTGACATCAGGAGTGTCAGTGAGTCTGGAGTCATGACCTTTTTTATGTTTAGGAGCTCTGATAAGTTCGTGGTTTCTCACATTTCACTTTGACCTGCCCCTGCACCTTGTTAGATCTGAGAGGATGCCAGAGGCTCCCCAGTGTGGGGACGGGAGGGAGAGAGCCAAGAGGCAGCTGCAGAAGAGAGCAGACAATTCTCCTTGCCAGCCCTCAGCACTTGTGGGGCTGGTGGGGCCAGGAGAGGGCTGGGACCTGGCCACCGCCCCGAGCAGCACCATTGGAGCCAAGTGATGTCTGCTGGGTATAACTTTGGGGTTTGTCTTCCAGGTCCCTTCAAGCCTTGTGATCACCTGTTTGAGAGCTGGATCATCCGCCTGGGAGTTTGGGTCATCGTCCTGGTCTCAGTGCTCTGCAACGGCCTGGTCATTCTGGCTGTCTTTGCCTCCCCCAGCTACCTCTCTCCTGTTAAGTTCGTCATTGGCTCCATAGCTGGGGCCAACATGCTGACCGGCATCTCCTGCAGCATGATGGCCCTCGTGGACGCCCTCACCTACGGCCACTTCGCCAAATACGGCGCCAGATGGGAGACGGGCGCGGGCTGCAGGGTGACGGGGTTCCTGTCCGTGTTTGCCTCCCAGGCTGCCATCTTCCTGCTCACCTTGGCTGCTGTGCAGTGCAGCATCTCAGCCTCCTGCGTGCGGGGCTACGGAAAATCACCCTCCCTAGGCAAGGTCAAGGCTGCTGCCTGTTGCTGCCTGTTTCTGTCCGCTGTGGCTGCCGTTCTGCCTCTCTTCTCCGTTGGGGAATATGGAGCGTCCCCTCTCTGCCTCCCACATCCCATCCCAGATGGGAAACCTGCCACCCTGGGCTTCACTGTGGCCTTGGTGATGACAAACATGCTCTGCTTCCTGACTATCACCGGCACCTACATCCGACTCTACTGCAACCTGCTGAAGGGGGAGTTCAGCGCTGTCTGGGACTGCGCCATGGTTAAGCATGTGGCCTGGCTGATCTTCACCAATTGCCTCCTCTACTGCCCAGTGGCCTTCCTCACCTTCTCCTCTACCCTCAACCTCTTCCTTATCACCCCAGAGGTCATCAAATCCGTCCTTCTTGTGGTCCTGCCCCTGCCCGCCTGCCTCAACCCCTTGCTCTACCTGCTCTTCAACCCCCACTTCAGAGATGACTTCCGCCTGCTGAGGCAGAAGGGGCAGGACAAGGGGAGCTTCCCCCAGTCCTGCGGGGCTGATGACATGGAGAAAAGTTCCTATGACTCCACACAGGCTCTGGTGAGCTTTTCTGACATCGACCACATGTTTGAGACACCTGATTCCCTGGGAGTGCGCCCCATCCTTGACAGCTACAGCTTCCCCTCCATGACGCTCATCCCCTGCCAGCAAAGAGTGGGCACCAGGGGGAAGGAGAGGGGCTTCTCTGAGCATTGTCCCTGCCTCAATGACAGTGAGGTACTGATCACTTCAGAGAGCCGAGACCCGTCCGGCAGCAGCCTCCGGATAACCTTCTTCCCCTCCCCGCCCACAACACCCTACACGTCCCACTTATAAACCTCCTCGTGTGGAACAGCCCCACAGCCCCCGCCGAGGGCCAGCCCCAGCGCCGGGGAGCCAGCCAGGTGACACAGGCTGCTCCCTGTAAAGTACCAGTACAACCTGTCTACCCTCAACCCCATCATACCTGCCTGGGCAACAGGCACCACTCTGCCAGCTGCCCCTCGCTTGGAAGGGCTCTGACTGAGCTCCAGACACTCAGGGCTGGCCACGGGAGGAGATAATCCCTGCGCGTGTCGCTCCTGCTGGGAACTCCCTGGGAGAGAGCCCCACCAGCTCGGGAAGTGGGTCAGGGAGACCCCCCTCCTCCTCCTCGTCCTGCAGCATCGCCAGCCAGGAGGAGCCTGCAGTGAAGCCAAGTGTGTCTTCTGAGGCAGAGACATCTTAGCAAAGGCCATTGCTCTGTGGCAACACATGGAAATGTCCGACTGCAGTGACATGGCCACCCACAGGGACCTCAGACCTTGTCCTCCAGGGTTCTCTGCAGGTCCCACACACCCCTGGAAATGGGCTGGTGTCTGCCCCATGCCATCAACTGGAAGAGCAGAAATGAGTTAAAAGCAGCATATCCATGTGTGCACCTAAGGTTTGGACTGCCTCTATTTTTGGGAGTCTCCACTCATTCACTGGGAGCCTCGTGGGTCGGGCAGAACCCTCACTTGCAGCAGATACCAGGAGCTGGGGATGCTCAGCCCATCTTTCAATCTGACCCACAGTGTCTCACAAGGGGTCTCTGAAACCCACAGCAGCCAAACCCAAGCAGTTTCCCAGAAAAACCCACATGCTGTGCCTGAGGTCACTCAGCAGCACCCAGCCAAGGCACCCTGGGGCACATCGGGCTTCACACACCACAGCACAGCTGGGGCACTCCTGTCTGTAGTCACCTGGTTCCTGCTCAGGTGTGGTGAAAATGGGGTCTGGCTCCCTCGCTGCCCCCAGACCTCCTTCCTGGAAGAGGCTGTTGGTTCTGGATACATGTCCCAGACACAACACAGCCATTTGGGGGCTGCACTTGCCTTCTATTTTAAGGGCAGGCAGCTCGTGTAGAAGGAGGGAACAGAAATCAGCATTGTGGGATGATGGCATCAGGAGGACATAGGCCACTGGGAACAGCCTCAAATTCACTCCCTGCAGCTCAGGGATCTCCCAGATCCATCCTCTCCATCACAAACCCTCCCAGTGCCACCCGGCGCAGCAGGGAGCCCCATGGTCAGAGCTCAGGCCCTGGGCAAAGCTTTGGCTCTGCTGACGTTACTGCAGCTGTTTGTCACTCGTTCTTGTGAGATAATAAATGAGCCTCGTTGCTGACCAGTGGCTGGTTTCTGTCCTCTTGCACCTTAGTGGTTCTCTGGGCAGCTGCCTCTCCCAGCCCAGCTGGGCTGCTGTGCCTCGGGGGCTGTCTGGGTGCATTCCCTGAGGGAGGCCGGGGAAATTGCCTTGTGTCCACATGAGCTAGCACCATCCTCCCCACCCTTCTTCTCCAGAGGGAAGAGCCAAATCACCCACCTTTATGCAACAGAACTGCAGCAACAGGGTCCCTCTCCAGATCCTGTGGACCAGAGCCACCTGCTGTACCCCATGATCTGCTGCTCGGGGGTTTGAGTTCATGAGCAGGACAGAGTCTGCTGCATGAAAGTTTAAGGACATCACATAACAGGGTCTCCCACGCAAAGCCACGCTCCCCAGACAGAGCCTGGCTCTGCTTCCCTCCTCTGCAGATGAGCCATGTAGTCTTTTCTCAAGAAGAAAAACTTGAGAGATCAGCAGAAAATCAGAGGAAAGCCATCCAAGGATGAGAGAAGAGGGTGGGAACCCCAAATGTAGTGACAAAATCCAAAGCTTTGCTATGGTCTTTAGGTGGGAATTGTGAAAAACATGGCCTGTTGTGAGACTTGAATCCTGATCCAGACTTGTAATATGCTACAGATGCTCAAAATCCATTCTCATGTTTGGCTCATTAAAAACACTGAGCCCTTTTCTTCCGTGTTCTTAGGGCTGCTCATGTGCACAGGACTGGGAAAGACTCATCCTAGGTCAATTCTCTTCTGAATGCTCCTTCAGAAGTGGGATCAACCTGTTGGAGCAAGTCCAGGGGAGGGCTTCCAAGTTGATTAGAGAGATGGAGCACCTCTCCTGCAGGGAAAGGCTGAGACAACTGGGATTGTTCAGCCTGGAGAAGAGAAGGCTCCAGGGTGACTTAATTGAGGCCTTTCAGTACCAGAGGGGGCCTGGAGTGACAGGACAAGGGGGAATGGCTTCACACTGCCAAAGAGTAGATTTGATTAGATATTGGGGAAAAATTCTTCCCTATGAGGGTGGGGAGGCCCTGGCACAGGTTGCCCAGAGAAGCTGTGGCTGCCCCATCCCTGGAAGTGTCCAAGGCCAGGTTGGACGGGGCTTGGAGCAATCTGGGCTAGTGGAAGTTGTCCCTGCCCATGGCAGGGGGTGGAATGAGGTGAACTTTAAGGTCCCTTCTAACCCAGGCCATTCTATGGTTCTGTGATCCCCAGCATAAACCCAAATTCCCTAGCACGTATCCTTACTCCATAAGGAAACCTCTAATTAGAAGAGACCCTAAAATAAACCCCACTGTCATTGACACAATAAGCATCCTTACAAGTCACAGTCCCCTGCTTAACTGAGCACAAGCTTGTCAGGGAGCAGGAGTGAAACCTGTTCCCTCTACTCCCCCAAGGCCACAGGAGCCCCTCAGAGACCATTTAGAGCAAACACACCCTGAAGCCCTCTCTGAGATGTGTTCCTTGCAGGATTACTCAGGGGAAAGGAGGGAGCATAAACACAGAGCATGTTCTGTGCTCACCAAAGAGGTGCCTGAGAAACAGTAAAAGTTTATGGATCTGCAGAGGTGCAGGAAACAGAAACCAGCATCCTGCTATCGCTGCTGCAGGCCATAAATCCAAAGTATGAACTCTCTGGCAAATGTTCATTAAAGTGCCTTTCACCACATCTCTAACAGTGTACACATGGCTTTCCACCCTACCAAACACTAAATTCAATAATTATTAAAATAATAAGGAAAAAGGAAAAGCAAACCTACACCACTCCATCTCCCTTCTCAACAGGTGGTTCTGCCCATACTGGTGCCAGGCTGCCCACCTTCAGGCACGCAGGAGTCAAACTGTGTAACCCACTTCTGATCACCAAGGGAGGTGTGAAACAACCTCAGCAGGCCCAGAACAGAGAGAAGTTCTTGTTCCCCATCCTCCACCAGCAAGAATTCATGAGGCTGCTCTTCTGCCTCCTAGACTGAGCTTTAGCTGCGTGGATACATCCCTTCCACATGATCCTCTTCAAGGCCACCAGATGTTAGCATGAGCCTCCCAAAAGCAACTAGACGTCTTTGAGGCATTGTGAGCCTTTTCATTGGAGACAGGGCTCCCTTGGATTCCAACCTTTGGAAGGGGATGTGTGCCAAAAACAGAGGGAGAGAGAAGTTTATGAACGGGCCGCTCCCTGTAGCAGGATTGCTCCCGGTTGGAAGAGGTCTGGCTGCCAAAGAGCCCCAGGCAGCAGCCAGTGAGCTGCACGTCATGGCTGGACAAGTTGGCCTGGTTTCCTGGGCTGCATCGACACAGATGTGACCAGTAGGTTAGAGAGGGGGTTCTCCCCCTCTGCTCTGCTCTTGTGAGACCTCACCTGCAGTGCTGCCTCCAGTTCTCAGGCCACCAACACAAGATAGATGTGGACCTGTCAAGAGGAGGCCACTAAGTTGATCACAGGACTGGAGCACTTCTGCTATTGAGACAGGCTGGGAGAGCTGGAGCTGTTCAGCCTGGAGAAGGAAAGATTCCAGGAAGACCTTAGAGCCCCTTCCAGTGCCTAAAGAGGCTCCAAGAGAGCTGCAGAGGGACTTTGGACAAGGGCCTGGAGTGACAGGACAAGGGGGAATGGCTTCACACTAACAGAGGGCAGGGTGAGATGGGATATTGGGAAGAAACTCTTTCCTGTGAGGGTGGGGAGGCCCTGGCACAGGTTGCCCAGAGAAGCTGTGGCTGCCCCATCCCTGGATGTGTTCAAGGCCAGGTTGGACGGGGCTTGGAGCAACCTGGGCTAGTGGAAGGTGTCCCTGATCATGGCAGGGGACTGGAACAACATGAACTTTAATGTCCCTTCTGACCCAAATCATTCAGCTTCTATGGTTTTTAAGTGAAGCTGGGCTGGGAGTCCCAATGCAATAAGGCCACAGTTCTGAGCTGATGGGCACCCACTGCAACAGCCTGAGTGAGCAACAGGCACAGGAGTGCTGGGACAAGTTGAAAGGGAGGAGGATGAGGCCACACTGCCTTGTGGGCTGCATTTTGGCTGAGGAGGCTTATTGGAGGCAGAGGCCTTGGGGGTGGCTGGGTGACAGGCAGAGCTGCTCTGGAAGCCATTGTCAGGGCTGGGCACCTTTGAGGTTTCCCCTGCACGTCAGCAAGGCAGTGCCAGGACACCCTGAAGGGCAGAGATGGCATGTTTCAGGAGGATGTTGGCCCTGAGGGACCCGGAAGCATTGTCTAACAGGACAATGTGGAGGCAGTTTGTAGGCACACTCAAATGTCCATTTTTCACTCATCCAGCCCTCCTGGCTGTAGATGTGCAGCTCCTCTGAAACAAAGCCAGTGGAACAAGCACCCTACTGTGTTGTTTTTTCAATCTCATTGTGTTTTCCACCAACGTTGTGATTTCTGGAAGACTGGGCCGTGATTGGGAACGCTTGGGATGGCAGCACTGCTGCAGCCACGGGAATGTAAATGACAAGGAGCAAACCGTGCATGGGATGGCAATATCTGGTACCAGCCTCCTTGGAGGCCAAAGGAAAACACACATTTTGGAGAATGAAAACCCATCTTTGAGACTGGGATGGACCACACATCGGGTCTGGCAGGTGATCTCAGCAGTTTTCACATTTTCAGAAAATCTCTTCAAGCACACCCCAAGAACCATTTCTGTCCCAGACACGAATGGGAACTTCCAGACTCTCTCATTCACACCAGGTTTGCTGGTTTGGACCCCTGGAAGCAAAACTGAGGCACTTCATCTCAACTTTTTGTCTGTGAATATTTTGTTGGCTGTAATTCCTGCTGGGATCTTTTCCCTACCATCCAGACCCAACGTTTCTCCATATGGCCACAGTGCTCCCAGACCTGAATCCCCACACACTGCTTCCTTCCATCACAGGAAGGGGGTGCTGGTTGGTGTAGTCCAGAGCAGGAGCATCAAGAGGACCAAATGTATTGGCCTTTGTTCTCCAAGTGAAAGACTGTGATCTTCAATCTCCATGGTTGAGGTTTCCCTTGTATCTGCTGCATTCCATGGTCTCTGTCAGAGTTTCCAGGTGGAACAGTTAACAGTGGGCAAACTGGCACAGAAAAAGATGAGAACTGATGGATCACAGAGTCACGGAAGGTGCTGAATTGGAAGGGACCCACAAGGATCACTGAGTCCAACTCCTGGCCCTGCACAGGCCCATCCCCAAGAGTCACACCATGTGCCTGAGAGGATCATCCAAACACTCCCTGAGCTCTGGCAGCCTTGGTGCTGTGCCCACTGCCCTGGGGAGCCTGGTCAGTGCCCAACCACCCTCTGGGGGAAGAACCTTTTTCTAATCTCCGACTTAAACCTCCCCTGACACAACTTCAGGCCCATTGCCTTGGGTTCTGTCACTGGTCTCCACAGAGAAGAGATCAGGGCCTGCCCCCTTCTTCCCCTCACAAGGAAGTTGTAGATGACCTCACGGAGTGATCAGCTACAAAAGTTACTGGGTTGGACCCCAAAGACAGCAGGGAGCCAGGGCAGAGCAGGGAGCATCCACCTCATGGTGTCCTGTGCTGGGTAAGGCTGTGCTGCCTCAAGCATCCACCTCATGGCATCCTGTGCTGGGTAAGGCTGTGCTGCCTCATGCAGCCAAGAGCTGGCTGTCCTCAGAGCCTTCTGGTATGAGCATGGTGCCTGGGGATCCCAGGAATAAAGCCACAGATCCATCTGAAATCTGCCTTGCTTCCAGCTGGGTGCTTCCCATACCCACAGGAGGGAGAGGCACCACTTTGAAAGGAGGTGATAGGCAGGAACATGGTGCAGAGGAGCCAGAATTGCAAAGGGCTGAAGAGTTAACAGTTTGTTCTCATTTCTCTGGCCAGTACACTTTCCTCCTATTCTGGGAAGTATTCTGTTGGGAAGCAGAAGTTATCCTGCTCAAAGATTTCTTAAACCCTGGATGAAAGTGAAGTATGTGCAAAATCTCTCCAGCTATGTTCCCAGGTACACAGCAAAGTCCAGATCTTACATCTTCTCTTCAGATGTATCAAGGATGTCATTGTGCACACAACTGTCAAGCTGATCCTTGGGAAAAATCACAAGAAAAGCTGAGTGAAAAGCTAACCTGGGAAACAGGAAAAAGCTCCAGCTTCCTGAATGTCTCAAACTGGAGTAGCTTCCCTGCAAATTTTGAGGAAGAAGAGTCCCACTCAAATACTGGTCAGTGATAAACTGAATTAAGCACCTTGACCACTTCTGTGGCACCTCCCCCAATACATTATTAATTAGAATGTTTGAACTCCAAAATGGGAAAGTAGGCATGCTGCAGACAGAACCTTTTGGTGCCCAAAACATGGAGAGTAAAAGGACACCTTTTCACCATCAAAAAATCAAACCTGCTCTTTCATTACTCAGTGCAGTTTCCATCACCCAAAAATAAAAGGGCAGAATGCCAGGCTGACAAAGTACTCCAACAGTGTTAAGGAACTGTTCATTCATTTATGACTATCATCACACAGGGACTGCGAACATCAGGACAATCAGAATCCATTTTCAAAGTGTTCTGAAGGAAAAAGCAAAATAAAGAGCAGGACCCGCCAGGGGACATGGGAGATGCCATCAGCACAAGGAACACAGCTCTGTGTTTCAAAGTAATGAGTGACACCACATCAACAACAACAACCTAAACCCAGAGGAGACTGGCCAACCAGTCACATCACACAGAGATATTCTAAGATCTATTTCTTTACACCGATTAGCTGATTTCCTGAAGCATAAATCAAGTTGACAGCAAAGCCATCTACAAACTAATCTCACATTTTCTCCTGCTCCTGATGACAGCATTTTCTTTGCTTGGGGAGAGCCTATATTCTTTAGGGTATTGTCTCCCTTCCTTGTCCAGCACTCTGGGACAGCCTTAGAGACAAAGAAAACTTTCAGCCTGTAGAACACGACCCATGGTCCTGATTCTTCCGTTGTCCAACACACTCCCAGCCTCCAGTACAGTTTTCCCAGCATATTGCAGAGGCACAGGAGGGAAGCAGAGGGAGAGGCACAGTTGGTCTCATCCAAACATACACTTGACCACAAACATTGGGAATAATAATAATAATAATAATAATAATAATAATAATAATAATAATAATAGTAGGGGGTTTACACTTACTGCTATGACTTTCACAGGCAAGATGTAGGAGAAAGCAAAGGGCCAGGAATGTGGTGAGGAGTGGCAAAAACTGGCTCCTCCTCTCAAAAACATCATTCTATATCCATGTTTATACCATGGTGTGAGGGAAGAGCTGATCCTGAGTTGCTGCCAGTTTAGGGATAAAACCCAGCAGCTGCTCCACACCACCTAGGAATGGCTTGAGGTTAATTCTCAACAACAACAACAACAAAAGGTCACTTTTTTTATGGGTGATTTCCTGAACCAGGCGAGGAGCAGAGGATGGAGCCAGATGAGGTGTTTTGGTGGCAATGACAACTTTTCCTAACATCAGCTGTTCAGGAAACTACAGCCTTCAGCAACACAACTAAAGTGACCCTGATCCTCAAGGAAAAAGCAGATGGTAAGCTGGGTTCCACTTTGCCATTGAGGTTCAAGGGGTGCCCAGAGGGAGCCCGGCCCCTACACAGCTGGGCTCTTCCTCCCCTTTGCTGTGCTGCCCCACAGAGCCAATTAACAAACAGAAAAACAATTGCACCAAAAAATCTGCAGTGCTTTTAGCTCCAAGCCCTCAGGAAAAAAGCCTTTTATGCTTTTAATTTTCTGTTTTTCTCCTGCAATTTTGCCAATTTAATCAATCAATTAAAATAACTGGATTATTTTCCTCTCCCAACTCCTCTAATCCACCTCTTCTCTTCCTTCTTCTCCCATTCTCCCATTTAGATCTTAATTTCCTTCTCCCCCCCTCCGTTTTCTTTTTTTTAAACGTCTGGTTTGGAAAAGTTCCACAGCTGGAGTTTCACATTTCCTTTTGTCACCACATTGAAGACATTTGAGGAGCACAGTGAGGGGAATGTCACAATGGACACACACATGCTCAGTTACATTAGGGGCAAAGGGAAAAGAGACACAAAGGCAAAGCAGGTTCCAGTCCAGTTTCCATGGCTTGACTGGCCTTATTTGCCTTGTTGTGACTGCCTGGCTGTTCAAATTCTCCATCCATCCCCACCTCTGTCTTTGCTGCACCACTTCTTCCTCTTGCTTCACAGTCTTGTTTCTGTGAGTCCATTTCTGTTACGTCCACCCCTCATCACCCCACACAGAATAAAATCACTTATAAGAGAAATAAAACTGCATCGCAGATCTGAAGGTGTCAGGTGTGAGTCAAGCGAGCAAAGCTTTGAAGAGTCCAATTCTCTCTTTTAACAAGTGCTGGGGCCTCACTTCAAGAAAGACATTGAGGTGCTGGAGCACCAGGGGAGGTTCAGGTTGGACATCAGGAAGAATTTCTTCACTTAAAGGGTTTTAAGGTATTGGAAGGGGCTGCCCAGGGCAGTGGTGGAGTCACCACCCCTGAAGGTGTTCAAGAAACAACTGGATGTGGCATCAGTGCTCTGGTCTGGTTGTCAAGGTGAGGCTCAGTCACAGATTGGACTCAATAGTCTTGAAGTTCTTTTCCAACCTAATCAATTCCATGATTCTGTGAATAAGGAACATCCCAGAGCCCCAAAGGCTTGTGGGGGATGAGGGGTTTGACCTGACTGTGAGGCCTGTCCTGCTAGAGCCTTTCTGAGACATGAAGCATTAGTGGAACAGGCTGAGGAGATCTGTGCCATGACAGACAGGCTGAAGCCCTGCACACTCTGCAGAGAGAGCACAAGCAGTGTTGGGGATGCACTGACAAGGCTGCACCGAGGCCAATGTGAAGGGAATGGCAATTCCCAGGGGAGCACATGCCCATCACACAGAGGTTGGGCCTGTTAAGGAAACTTCCCTGTCTGCCCATCCAGGAGCCACTCTGGAAGTCACTCTCCCACCACCTGAGCTGTGACCAAGGTCCCTGCACGGCTGCTCCCCCCACACTGACACAGCCAGACCAGGTTTCCTCACCTGCTTGGCCACAGGTTTCCCATAGCAGAGTCTCAGACCTCCAGACCCTTAAAATAATTTAATCGTGGTGCAATAACTAAATAAAAAAATAAGAGCTTGAGCTGCTGCCTCTGAGGAGGGACCCCGAACAAAGGAACCCCTGGGCTTTTATCACCTCACAGTCTAAGGGTGGCAAAGTCTGGGGGTCATTGGCTCCTGCTGTGTCTCTGAGCACTGGGTCCCCTCACTGGGCCACAGGTCCCCGGACCCTTTGTGATGCAAAGGGTCAGCAGTTCACAGCCTCTTGTCCCCTGTCCCCCAGAGCTCAACCTGCAGCTCTCACTGCACCTGGACCCTGAGCCACCGGCACTGAATGGATTCTTTAACAGGCCGACCCTGTCACTGCAGTGCTGGCTGCTCCTGTGGCTGAAGTGGAGCAGTGGTCCTTTGGATTTTACTCCCATGCCACAGCAGGACCCCTCATCTGCCCTCCAGGTCTCCACAGAACAAGTGCATTGAGCTCAGGATTTTTGGAGAGCCCCTTCTCCTGCAGGTTTATCTGAAAATCCCAGTCTTCAAACAACAAAGCAGAACACACAGTCGAGAAGCCACAGTCAGACACTGCACATGCTGCACCACCACTTTCCTTGTCCTCCATGTGAGCAAGAAACACCAAAAAGGTTTTGCATCAGAGAAGTTGTACTGCCCAGGCAGTTCTGTATCTCCTCAGGCAGTTCTGTATCTCCTCAGGCAGCTGCAGATACCTTTAGCAGTTGGTACAAGGAGAGGGGGCAGAGAGAAAAGCATAGAATCATGGAATGGTTTGTCCTGGAAGAGACCTTAAAAATCATCTACACAGAAGTCTGGAGAGGCATGTCACAGGAAGAGGTGCTGGAGTAGCAGACCCCTTGAGGTCTGTGTTCTGGATCACAAGTAACAGATGCTAAATCCCCCACCCCAGGTCACTCACAGAACCTTTCCCCCCTCTACACAGCAGCTCTGGCAAGAAGTATTTCCTTCTCTAACTTAACTGAAGCCTCTGACTTACCTCCCTCAAATGCCTGCCCCTGGCTTCTGACATTTCACTTCCTCAGGGATCTTTTCTCCAACTCTTAGCAGCAGTTTCCATCCCCTGAAATACCTGCTCTGCCATTGCCTCAGCTGTGATCAGGAATACAGACACATCCTGGAAGTCCTTTTCGTCCTTCCTAGCAGTCCCTAATGACTGCTGTTAACAAAGCCTTGGGGAGCTTACAGTGAAGTTAATTTTATCAACCAAGAGAAAGAAAGAAAAAAATCAGCATATAAAGTCCTTCATCCTAAACTGAGGGTCTGAGTTCCAAACACCATGTCCAGGCAACCAGCCCTCACCTTTTAATGCCTCCCACATGCTCAAAACGACAGCAGAAATTGCAGCTGCCTCACCATGTGCACACCATAGGGTGAGGTGCAATTCACCTTCCACAAACAAATCCTTCCAAGCTGAAAATGCCTTTTTTTTTCACATGACAGTTTTGCTCCAGTGAAAACTTCTTAAAAGGGGGGAAAAAAACCCAGAACCCACCAGAAGTTAGAGCTCAGCTAGAAACAGAACAAAGAGGGTTAACTAATGGTTCTGAGCTGGATGGGATTCATCCTGCCAGCCTTAGTGAGTCTGGGCCGTTCCAGTGCAGGCTGAAGGGTTTCCAGATTTGAAAGGGAAAGAAAAAAAAGAAATTGGACCTTGGCTAACTCAAGGTGCCCAGGTAGAAGAGGCTGGGCACACATACTGTTCCCAACAAGCTTGGGGCAATGACTCTCTGTCCTCTCCAGTGTGGTTCTGCCTCTCCCCAACCAGAAAACCTTCAAACTGTCCCACAGGCCCACTGCTGTCAAGTCCTGTGCCCCAGACTGTCCATCCCATACTTCTTGTGTCCAGCACAGTGGATATGACTGCAAAACACACTGTATGACCCTTCCCAGGTTACACTGACATCCTGTATGGATCACTTGGTTGTGAGTGAAATGGAAGGTCTTGATTTGGGTGAAAACCCACTCCATAAGGGTGAAGGGGAGGGAGAGACATGGTGGGTCCCACAGTCACTTCCTCACAAGATATCAGGGACATGCTACCCCTTGGTGGACAATTACCACGAGTGCAGAGGTGAGTAGATGTCCCAAAGGTACATGGCCATTGGGAGCAAAGTCAGTTAAAAGGGGTTATGAAACAGAAACAGGTTCAACGTGTGGCAGAAGGTGATAAGAGACTGGTCCCAGTGGCAGCAGCTCCAGGTGGCTTCTGCAGAGAGCAACAGAGCCCCACACCATGGCCTGGGCACAGGAACAATTCCCAGATCCTGCTCAGTGTTGTACTGGACACAACATGGCAACGCTCATGTTTCAGCCCAGAAACCCTCATGTCTGGAGCTGCATCAAACGAGCCGTGGGCAGCATCTGAAGGGGGGATTCTGCCCCCCTGCTCTGCTCAGGTGAGACCTCACCTGTGTCAGGCAGTGCTGCCTCCAGCTCTGAGGTCCTCAGTACAGGAAGGACATGGACCTGCTGGAGCAATTCCAGAGGAGGCCACGGAGATGCTCTGAGGGCTGGAGCCCCTCTGCTCCAAAGACAGGCTGGGAGAGCTGGGGCTGTTCAGCCTGGAGAAGGAAAGATTCCAGGAAGACCTTAGAGCACCTTCCAGTGCCTAAAGGGGCTCCAGGAGAGCTGGAGAGGGACTTTGGACAAGGGCCCTGAGTGACAGGACAAGGGGGAATGGCTTCATACTAACAGAGGGCAGGGTGAGATGGGATTTTGGGGAGAAATTCTTCCCTGTAAGGGTGAGGAGGCCCTGGCACAGGTTGCCCAGAGAAGCTGTGGCTGCCCCATCCCTGGATGTGTTCAAGGCCAGGTTGGATGGGGCTTGGAGCAACCCGGGCTAGAGGGAGGTATCCCTGCCCATGGTAAAGGTGTAGAACAAGATGTTCTTTAAGGTCCCTTCCAACCCAGGCCATTCTGTGGTTCTGATACTCAAATACTGCCCTAGGAAGCTTAGAGGGACCATTCATTATATTCTGTTTGGAGGTGTCAGAGGAAACCCCAGGGGTCTTTCCAGCCACTGTCACACACACACAGAGAGAGAGAGAGAGAGATTTTGCAGTTCTTACAACACCGGGGCTGGGAAGAGCCTTTCCTTGCGGCGCTGCGGGAGCTGCCTCGGAGCTCCCCTGCCCTCGCGTGGTGCTCGGGCACTGCTGCAGCTCTGCTGTCACTGAGCCACATCCCGGACCCGTGTCACTGCAGCGCCCTCAGCAGAGCCTGGGGAAGATGCTGCGCTCCTTCGGGCCATTCCGAATGCTCCTGACAGATCCGATCCAGCGAACACCCACATCCCCCCCGCAGACACGGGCCGTCCTGAAGAGGAGTTCATCCTCGGAGGCTGTTTTAAGCGCTTCTCAGATCACCCTCGTGAGACATCTCTTACAATATTACTGAAGACATCCCCTAAATCCAGAACCTCAGTATGACTCTAAGCCCTCACCTAAAGGACAGAACCAATAAGAATTTGAAAAATTATCCCAAGTCCCAGCCCCAGGAACCATTCTGTGACTCCTCTGAAAGCTGGAAAAAATCCTGGATTACAGACCCAGCACACCAGAAACCACAGCCAAAGGCAGTTATGAAAATATATAGATCTGAGGCCCCAGCAAAGCAATTTATCAAAAGTCTCAGTGATCCCACTGAAGGGACATTTAGAAAATGCCCTTAGGGCATCACTGATGAAGCTATTGTGAAAATCATCAAGGCAGTTGTAAAGAGTCAAACCATATGGATTTAGTGGGAACATCTCAGTGATTCTAAAATTGCCCCAAATAACACCACATAGAAGCCATTTTGGAAGTGATCTGTAATGTCAAAGCATAGCAATAAACACCCCATTAAAAGGACCATAAAAAAAGACCAACCAAAAAATCCCACAAAGCATCCAGTATTAAAAATCTTTTGTGTGATTTTTGGAAGTATTCTCGTGGGGGCCTTTTGAAGGGATTTGTACAATGATCCTTCCATTTTTTATGGTTCTACTTACAATGGCTCCCCTGTGGGAATTTGGGTTTACTCTTGATAGCTCCTTGGCAGTATTTTTGGTCTCCTCAGTGTGTTTTCACAATAGCTCCATAATGGAGGAGGGGTATTTTTACAAGAGGCATTTCTTAGATTTTTTGGAGACAGTTTACATAATGGTTATGTAATGGTGTCTTGGGGGAGGATCAGAGATGTGATTTAAAGTGTCTGAGTGATGTTGGAATTGCGAGTATTTTCCCTGTTAAGTCTCATTCATGGGACCCATTTTATGCCATAAAGAACAAAAAGGAGACAATGGTAATCACAGGGTTCCCACTCTGACTCCAGTTGCAGGGAAGGGTACAACAGCCACACTGCAGACAGCTGAAGGTGGCATCACCCCACAGTTCCCAGGGGGAACAAACTGAATCTGCCATGAATATTTCCATCCATGACTGCAACAATTCCAAATGGATCACTCGAGATGGTCCATCGGTGATCCAGGGCAATACTGACTCCCCTACAGACAAAAACAGCAGCAAAGGAGGAAGAGTGGGGTGGCCCTGGAAGACTAACAGCCATGAGGGGTCAGGGTTCAGCTGATCACAACCCAGTAAAGCAGCCAAGGCCCTCCAGGTGATGCATCTTTTTACCAAACTGAAACTGCAGCCAGTTTTGTATGGTTGCCCCTTCTAAAAGAAGTGTCCCTGACATGAGCCCTGCCCAGAATCATTGCTTCTCTGACCAGAGAAGGCACAGCTGGGAGATGACAGTGTGGGGATATCTGCTCAGGCAGGGGATGTTCTGACTCCTTCCCTGGGCTGCAGGCAGCGACCATCACCTCCAGCAGCATTCCTGCCCCAAACCGAGTCGTGTCTCCTTCTCCTCTACCCTCCCTGTTCATGCTGTTGGTGCCCACACACACATGGCCACTCCTCCCAGACTTGAGCATGTCCTCATGGATGTCTGAAAAGTTCAGACCGTGGAAACCACCCAAACCTTGACAAAGGCCTTATGTCTGGCTAGGAGGAGGCTCCTGTTTGACTCCCAAGTCTAAAGCACTAATAGCTTTTAAGATCCATGCCTGAGGTTCCTCCTTATCCCCTCACAATCTGTCCTGGCTCTACATTTAGGAAATACCACCAGAGGTTCATTGGAAGCTCCCTTCCACAAATTTCACATAGCAGTCACAGAGACATGCTGCCCAAGATGGACAGCTGCAGTCTTGTTACTCACCTGAGTTGTTGGTGGGTTTTATTATCATGATTATCATCATCATCATCATCAGGTGTCTCCAGCCTTGCCAATAGCCAGGGAAGGGACCTTGTGCTGCTGTACTGACATGGTATCAGCTGGATGGCTCCCAACTCTCTTCACAGCTCCAGCAAACCTCTTCCAGCCCTGAGAAACAGGGACAAAAGTGCTTCCCTGCAAAGCAGAAAAGCAGAGGGGGGATGCTGTGTTTTCTTCACGGATTTTGTAGAGGGGTATTGAACCAGAGAAAGCGGAAAAGGAAGAGTTGAAGGTATTGTGGAATATTTCAGGAGAGCTCTGGGTGAACATGGACCACAACAGTGACAGTCACAACCCCGGTACCTCTCAAGGATGGAGCCCAGGCTCGTTCCCTCTTCTACCACTCCCTTGACAGTGAGCACGAGTTTCTCACCCAGGTCTCCAGCTGACTTGCTCCACAGTGCAGCCAGACTCTAAACTACTGTGTGAGAAGCGGAGGATCAAAGAGTCTGGGTTCTTCCATGATCACAGCCACAATAATCTTGCCCATCCCAAACTGGTAAACCACCACTGAAGAAGAATTGGGAGCTCCCTGTTGCTGCTCAGGCTCGAAGAAGAGCCTCAGTGTGCAGACCCTGGCCCGTTTTTCCAGGAATGTCAGCTTCTCTGACATAAGAAATCACATCTTCCTTCTTTTCAACTGAAGAACATCCAGTGGGCAGCTGGACTGGAAAAGAATAAAGATATTTCTTAACCCAGGGCTTGCAATGGGAGCAGAAATTTTTCTGCTGTATTTTTCTCCTGGAAACTGCAGCACAAAGATTGACAACAGACTCAGTGTCCTCAGATAAGCAGCTCCATGCAGGAGCTGAAGCCAGGAGGCACTTGGCAGTAGCCTTTGAGTGCCTCTGGCTGCTAGAGGATTATCCTCTAGAGGATGAACATTGTCTAAAGGATATTCCCAAATCCTGTGATGGCTTTTGTCAATTTTGACCTAAGTGACTCAGAGTCAACTCAGTTCCAATGTTTCTTCCTCTTCCTTCTCCAAATCATCCCTCCTCCCATAACACCTTCAAGCATGCAGAACATGTCTGGTGTGGGACCAAAGGGGTGAGAGTCCTGAAAAAAAAGGAAACTTCTAAGAACAGAATCTTCAACATAAAATACTTTCTCCAATAATTAACAATAAAACACATCAGTTTTGTGTCTAGAAATACATGAGCCTCCAAAATACTTTTTATAACTAAAGTATTTCAAATAATTTTTTTTTCATAAATCAGAATTGTTTCTAATGGTCTTGCCTGTATTCAGGCTAAAGCTCTGTCCTGGGCACGTCTGGTTTGTGTCTCCAGAGTTCTTGCACACCTTCATTCCTCTGACAGCACAGAGCACTGCCTGACTCACGCTGACTCTGGGAGTCCCTGGGGTGTGTGAAGGCAGACAGGCCTGGCCTGGCTCCGTCCTCTCTGTCTTGGATGAACCCTCAGCTATTCCAAAATCCGTCTATCTGTTCCCTGGGGTTGGGCCACTGGGAACCTCATCTCAGTCTACTCAACCTACAGGACCTGCAGACACAGACCCTGAGTATTCATTCAGATTTGCAGAAAACCAGGTTTGCTTGGCAGTGTGAGAGCAGCTTCCCCAGCCTGCCTTGTGCAGGACATACTGAGCCAGGACACACTGCAGCCTTGGAGAGCCAAGCCAGCACACCTGCTGGGGAACTGTGCCCCTGATGTCCCAGCACAGGGCTGGGAGAATACCTGAGTCACCAGGAGAGCTGTATTTTGGTCAGGCCATTCTGCAGGAAGTCCTGGGGGAACAGAGCTGGCCTGAACAGCTCTGCTGCACGTGAGACTCAGCACCATCTACCCCAAAGGTCATTCCACCACATTCCAACTCTTCAATCCAACCCTGTCCCTGAGAGCATTGTCCAAACACTCCCTGAGCTCTGGCAGCCTTGGGGCCGTGACCACTGCCCTGGGGAGCCTGTTCAGTGCCCAACCAGCCTCTGAGGGAAGAACCTTTTCCTGATATCCAGCCTAAACCTCCCCTGACACAGCTCCAGCTGTTCCCTCAGGTCCTGTCACTGCTCACACAGAGCAGAGATCGGAGCTGTCCCTCTGCTGCCCCTCCTGAGGAAGCTGCAGATCCTGAGGAGGTCTGACCTCAGGCTCCTCCAGGCTGAACAGATCAAGTGACCTCCTCGTACGGCCCCTCTAGGCCCTTCCCCATCCCTGTGTCCCACCTTTGGACACTCTCCAGTAGCTTCAGATCCTTCTTACACTGAGGTGCCCAAAACTGCCCCCAGGACTCAAGGTGAGGCCACACCAGCTCAGGTGGTGGGGGAGCCATGGATTGTTTCAAACAGGCCTTTCAACACTGTCAGAGATTTCATCCTATATCCTTGGAAAATCAGCAAGAGGTGGATACAGAGGCTAATTTAGTGTGTCTGTTGGGAAACAAGGAGCATGTGGAGATGAGCACTGGGCAGGCATATGCTGGCTCTTTGCTCCGTTACTCCAGGCTGTATCTCTCATGCACTGACAGTGTGCTCTGCCACTCTGGTCACACATCCCTCCTGACTTCAAGCTCCAGGAGAACCAGATGATGATGCAGTCTGACAAACATACTGGTACCTGCCTCCAGCACAATAATTTCTGCTTGAATTGGGTCTAGAGAGCAAGGCGCTGCTGATTTAAAGATCCCCTGTGGCCAAGCATCTGCCAGCTCTGAAGGCAGTGGTAAACTGTCCTCCTTGCTAAACACTGAATTCTCACCTCCAGCTGCTGGGTATTGCCAATCCTTTGCTTGCTTAGCATGGCCGAGGTCAAACAAATCCCCCAAACTCTCATTCCACATACAGCCTCCAAACAGACTGACCCTGCCCCCAGGCCAGGATAAGGTCTTAACCTCCATGTACAGCTTTCTTAAGCTGTAATTTGTTCTACATTTAGCTGGGAATTTATCTCAGGTTGTTGACAAGGATCATATGTACAGATTCAGGTTTTAAAATGCATCCCCAGGCAGGATGGAAGCGAGCTCGAGGGCAGGGGGGAGCGGGGGTGGCACAGGGCTGTCAGCTGGAGGCGATCTGCTGGAGATGTTGAGATGCGCGTGTGGGAAGAGATAAAAAATAGCATTCATTTAAAAATCCTGGGATACTAAAGCAGTCTCCCGGTGCCTCTCTCCCAGCTTGGCTCCAGCAGCCCTGGGAGAGCCAGTTCCAGGGGGTTCATCCTGCAGGAGCGACACACGGGGGTGGGGGGCAACACACAGCCCATGCCTGGAGCTCTGTGAGGGCTCTGCTGCAACAGAGAATTGAGAATCATGGAATCAAGGGATCCTTAAGGTTGGAAAAGCCCTGTCAGATCATTGAGTCCAACTCTTCCCCCAGCACTGCCATGTTGTTCACCACTAACCCGTGACCCAAAAGTGTCACATCCGCAGGTTTTTTGAGCACTTTCAGGCATGGTGACTCCACCACTGCCCTGGGCAGCCTGGGCCAGCGCCTGACTGCCCTTTCAGGGAAGAAATTTTCCCCAACATCCAACCTAAACCTTCCGGGCTGCAACTTGAGGGCGTTTCCTCTTGTTTCCTGGGAGCACAGCCCGACCCTCCCCTGGCTCCCCCTTCCTGTCAGGGTGTTGCAGAGAGCAAGAAGGTCCCCCCTGAGCCTCCTTTCCTCCAGGCTGAGAAAGCTTCCCCCAGCTCCCCGAGCCGCTCCCGGTGCTCCAGCCCCTTCCCCAGCCCCATTCCCACTGCTGAACACGCTCCAGCCCCTTCCCCAGCCCCATTCCCACCGCTGGACACGCTCCAGCCCCTTCCCCAGCCCCGTTCCCACCGCTGGACACGCTCTAACCCCTTCCCCAGCCCCGTTCCCACCGCTGGACACGCTCCAGCCCCTTCCCCAGCCCCATTCCCACCGCTGGACACGCTCCAGCCCATCCTTGTCCCTGCGGGTCCCCGCGGGGGCCGCTAGGGGGCGCTGTGGGCGCCCGTTGCCCGGCAACCGCCCGGCACTCGGGGGGCGGGGCTCGCGGCGCGGCCGATGACGCCATCAGGGCGCGCCGCGCGGGGAGAGGGGAAGGGCGGGGCGGGGGGGGGGGGCAGGCGAGGTGTGCGGGCCGGGACCTCTCCCTGCGGCGGTGAGTGCGGCCGGGCCGCGTTGGGCTGGGCTTGGCTGGGCTGGGCTGGGTCGAGCCGAGCCGGGCTGCCCCCCTCCTCGGGCGGGTGTGGCCGCCGCGGGGTCGCGGTGGGCGGTGGCGGGGCGGGGCGGGCGCTGAGGGGCGGGCGGGGCGGGGCGGCAGCGCCCCCTGGCGGCGGCGGGGCGCCCGTGCCATGTGGCCGTGCTGGCTGTGCCCGCAGGTGCCGCGCGCCATGGCCCCCCCCAAGGACATCATGACCAACTCCCACGCCAAGTCCATCCTCAACGCCATGAACGCCCTGCGCAAGAGCAACACGCTCTGCGACGTCACCCTCCGCGTGGAGCACAAGGACTTCCCGGCCCACCGCATCGTCCTGGCCGCCTGCAGCGACTATTTCTGCGCCATGTTCACCAGCGAGGTCGGTGCTGCCGCCGCCGCCGGCCCCCCGGGTGCTCCGTGGGTGGAGGAGGCAGGGCCGCCCGGCGCTCGGGGCTGCCCTCTGGCGAGCTGCTCAGCAGCTGGGCCGGGATCCCCCTCGTGGTGGCCCAGGATCCCCTTGTGGTGATCTTGGAGTCCCCTGGGTACTCCCCGTGGTGGCCCAGGATGCCCCCGTGGTGGATCTTGATCCCCTCATGGTGGCCCTGGATTCCTCCATGGTGCCCCAAGGTCCCTCCATGGTGGCTCTGGGTCTTTCTGCATCCCCCCATGGTGGCCCTGGATTCCTCCATGGTGGCTCTGGGTCTTTCTGGATCCCCCCATGGTGGCCCTGGATTCCTCCATGGTGGCCCTGGGTGTCTCTGGATTCTCCCACGGTGACCCTGGATTTCCCTGTGGTGGCTCCAGGTCCTCCCATGGTGGCCCTGGGTCTTGCTGGATCCCCCTGTGCTGGCCCTGGAGCCCCTCGTGGTGATTCTGGGTCCCCCCATGGTGGCCTCAGAGCCCTTTATCATGGCCTGGTGTGGAGCTGGAGGTTGTACCTGGGACTGTGGTCCTGAATCATGGTGTGCTGGGACCACCCTGTGTCCAGCGAGCTGGCAGACTGAGCTGCCAAACCAGAGGGTTCTGATACATTTACTTATTTTTCTAGTGGTGATTTGTGGTTTCTGTGGTTCTGGGCATCTTTCCTGCCAAGGGCAGCAGCCCTGGTGCCGAGCTGTCCCCAGTGCCCGGGGAATCGCAGTGCAAGGGAGGAGGGGGTTTGACAGCTCCCCTTGGCACTGGCTGAGCAGCTGGTGCCTGCTGGGTTGTGCTGTTGCTCGTGCTGTGGAGGTGTCACCTCCAGCACTGGGGCTGGGGTGACTCTGAGCCCCAGATCTGCTGCACCCAGCAGATCCCACCTGAGAGCACCTTGGCTCTTACTGGGAGACTCGCACTACCTGTGTGCTGTTTCCCTGAGTCACTGGCAGGTGCTGTTTGAGCTAAAACTGGTGCTCTTTTGTGCTGTTAAACATCAGATGCTTTGCCTGGCTTTGTCTTTTATAAGTTTGAATCAATCTTTTGTGGCTTTTTCTTACAGAAGATGCTTTCCTTATCCTACCACCTTTCCCATTAGCAGGGAGAAACATTAACAAGTAGCTCACAGGTCCTAAAGCCCTCCCTGCTAGCCCAGGAGTCCTTGCAGCAGAGAATTATTTTGTTCTTTGTTTTACCCAGCAAGGAAGGCTGTGGCACAGCTCTCTGTGTGCCCACTTCTCTCAGTGCTGTCAGGGGAGCAGGTGTTTCAGTTTTTACAGTCCTGTGCAAAGCAACCAAAATAAGACCTGTGTGGCCTGATCACATACCAATATATTTTTTGGTCCACATCTTCGTGAAATTTGTAAATTCATCAGGTTTATGCTCTTTCTCTGCATAAAGGAAAGGTAGTTTAAAGAAAAAAATTACACAAAGCAAATTCAGTCCCTGGAGGCTGAAGTTCTCTGTTCTCCAGTAGCTCCAGGTGCAGAGCAGTACAGCAGAGTGTCTCTGCTTCTTCAGGTTTGCCTCCGCATTCCTGTCAATGCTTTTGACTTCTGGACTTGCTCTAGGCAGTGTGCAGAGATCCAGTCACTCCGTGTGCTCCAGAACATTCTTTGTGGCTGCTCACAAAGGCTGAGGGTTGATGTGCTTTGAGTCTGAGCTGAGCTGTGTCTCCTTCCTTCGTTAATTGTTCCTTCGTTAATTCTTCGTGTTAATTGTAACATCTTCATTGAGAGATGTAATTCTTCCTAGGAATGAAATTTTCCTTGGAAAGTGGGCAATACGCAGGATCACTCACTCTCTCCCATAGCAAACTGCCTTTGCTTTAAGGGTTTTGCTTCTTTTGCTTAGTTTGTATTTCTTCCAAATTTGGGGGTTTTCTGCATGGAAACACTGAAGTGACCAGCCTGCCAAGGGGCACACAATTATGGGGTGTTTGTGGGAGAGCTTCCTTCCAGGAAAGGGCAGTTTGGTAAGCCTCAGAGTGGACCTGCTTCCTGTGTGTCCCAGGGGGTGTGATGCGACAGTGCTTGGGCGCTCTCCAGGCACTTGTGGGTGCAGAGTTTGGCCGTGGCTGGGACTTGAGGGAGCTCAGAGTGCCCTGTGGTGTCATGGGCTAACAGTCCCTGCCAGGGCTTCCTTGGCACTTCATCACTCACCTCCTGCCAGTCTGGGGACTGCTTGGCTGCTCCGATGTACCAGATTGGGGCTGCACAAGGCTTTGTTCAGAACTGGTCCCATGGTTATGCCACAGCATTCCTGGTGTTATGTCCCAGGTTTATGCCATGGCATTCCTGGTGCCACATCTGTGCATGGCCAGCACAGCACTGAGACTGTCAGCAGACATTGTCATAAAGAGCTGCCTTTGCCCATCCCTGTCTCTCTAGTTTCCTTCCTTCTCTCACTTCTGACTTTAACATTTTAAAAAGTTCTGAGTCTTGCTTGGTATTAATTTCGTCCCATTTTCTGTTCCCGTTTTCCAGAACAAGAAGCCACTGATCACCCAATGAACCCAGGCTCTTTACAACACTTTCCTTTGCCCCTGTGCTGAGCAGTGTGGGAGAACTGAAACACCATCACTTTTTACCTAGAGATGTTCCTTGTAGTAAAAATTGCAGAGCATTTTTAGCTCCCCAGGACCCTAGTTGTGCACTGACATTTGTCTGTGTTTGGTCAAGTTAACATAGCTTGGGATCTCTTAAGAGCTGATTGTTGTCTCCACCTCAGAAAGAAACTATTCTGTCTTCTCTTGTTGGCTGTGTTCTAGAAATTGAAGGGTTCTTGTCCCCTAGAAGGTGGAGAAATACCATTCTGGAAATAAACAACTGCTGTTTCCAGGTTCTTACATGGTCAACGTCACTGCACTCTGGAGCGAAGTGAGCCACATCTTAGCACTGTCATGCCAGCATTTCTCTTCCCCTGCAAATAAGAAGAAACTGGGGTTTATTCCAGTGTACTTTTGTGTATCTGCATTAGTATAGGCAAAAACAAGAAGTGGCCTTGGATAAGAACGTAGTTCCAAAATTGTAGACCCTTTGTCCTGCCGAGTGAGTTGCATGATTGTCGTGGTTGAGCCCCAGCCAGCACCCAAACCCCTCACAGCACTCGCTCCCCCACCAGCGGGACCAGGGAGGGAGTGGGAAGGGTAAAAGCTGGAAAACTGATGGGTTGAGATAAAGACAATTTAACATGGAAAGCAAAGCAAAACCAGGAATCCATTCCCTGCTTCCCATGGGCAGGCAGGTGTTCAGCCACCTCCAGGAGAGCAGGGCCCCATCACGTGTGATGGTGACTTGGGAAGACAAAGGCCATCACTCCAAACAAACCCCCTCATTCCTTCTTCCCCCCACTTAATACACTGAGCATGATGTCATGTGGTCTGGAATGTCCCTTTGGTCATTTTGGGCCATCAGTCCTGGCTCTGTCTCCTCCCAACCTCCCATGCACCCCCAGCCCCCTCACCAGTATGAAAAGCAGAAAAGGCCTTGGCTCTCTGTGATCACTGCTCAGCAATAACAGAAACATCTCCATTATCATCCCTGTGTTCAGCACAAATCCAAAACACAGCCCCATGCCAGCCACGGGGAAGGACATTAACTCTGCCCCAGCCAAACCCAGCACAATGACTTGTGGATGGAATGGAAGACACCAACATTGTGTTTCACAACAGAGCTTTCACCTGCAGCTTCTGCCTTAAGGCTTTCAGCAACTTGGTCATCCTGGGATAAAACTCCTGAGGCCTTGAAGTGACTCTCCTTGATTGTGGAAGTGTGTCTTCCTGGATGCTGCAGTTGATTTCGGGATCTGTACTGCTGCACGCTTTTTATGATGTTAGAAATGTGCTTGTAGGAGGGAGGCTCAATCCCTCACTGCTTTACTCCCTGCTGGTGAGCAGAGCTCTGATATTAAACAACGAAGGGGGAAACTGCTCTGAAATTCCAACAGTAGAGATGCAGAGATGTGTCTGGTGCCACTGAACACCCAGGAAAGGAAACACTGAACACCTGAGAGAGGAAAGCCTGTGTGTTGATTAGCACTGTATGACCATAATTTTGCATTCTGAGTCCAAATATGGGGTGGCATTGATAAACAAGGACTGTCTGTGTCCCAGCAGCCCAGCACTGAGCACTGCAGGCAGTTCTCTAATGCTGCACACACAGGCTTGAGCTCAGCTCAGGGTCCTCGTGGGATGAAAAGTCTCAAAGGCTGAGAGAATTGGGGTTGTTCAGTCTGGAGAAAAGAAGGCACCAGTGTGTCCTAATTGTGACCTTTCAGTACCTGAAGGGAACCGACAAGAAAGATGGAGAGAGACAGTTTCCAAGGGTCTGGAGTGACAGGACAAGGGGGAATGGCTTCCCACTGACAGAGAGGGTCCATGGGAGGTCCCTTCCCACCCAAACTATTTCACAATTCTATGTTCAGAATCAAGTTGTCTCCACCCTGAGATCCTTCTTTAAGGTATGATGTTAGGATCCCAATTCTGCATCACATACATTATGTGAAGTTACTTGAAATACTTCCTTCCTTCCTTCCTTCCTTCCAGGCATCCTTAGCATGTGAGTAAACTGTGAGCAAAATAACAACCAAGTAGTGGAACGTAGCAGAAATATAAAGGAAGCAGGAAGTGATCATCTCTGTGGTTTAGTGTTGTCCCCATGGTTTGTGTCGTGGTCAGCAGAATAGAGAGTATGTGCATGCCTGATTACTGAATGTTGGTTGTGGGTCAGGAGCTTCTTTACCAGCTCCAGGCTGGTGTGTGAAGAACTGATGCTTACAAGTACCAGGAGGTCTTCTGGTCTTGTAACCTCCTGTCAACAGAAGTTTGTAACTTCTTTTTTTCTAAATATGCATGATCTGTGTCTCTATTTGCTTATTGGAATCATCTGAACATCTTGTCTGATCAGTTCTGACCTTTGGTGACATTTGTGTCCTTTGTCTGTGCTACCAAACAGCTTAGTCTTGTTTTCAGAATGTATTGTCTGACCCAAAGCAGGAATTGGTTTTAGCTTCTGAATGCAAGGCCTGGCCTGTCACACAGCAGGTCAGACAAGGTAATTTGCTGTTCCTTCCTGACTCTGAAAGCCATAAAGTTTATTCACTGAGTCAACAGGCTTGAAAGGCCTCGTCCCTCAAATTACTTCAGGGTTCCCCATTACCTCCTGCGCTTCTCTTCTCTGCTGCAGGTGTATCTCTGCATCATAGACAGGCCCAGTCCCAGCAGACATCCCTTCCCTTCTCTGCTGTGCCAGCGAGTGCCTCTGCAGGAGCAGCTCTCACTGCTCTTTTCTGTACTTCTGTATCACCTCCTTTTTCCCCAGCTGTGGCAAATTCGAAGCCCAGTGATCATGCTTTGATCATGCTTTCTGCTTCCTGAGTCTCTGCCCAACTGGCTGTACCAGCTTTGGGCTCATTCCTGGCAAGAGAAGCCCTGGGCTTTCATCTGCTCACTCTGGTGCTTCACAAGTCAGGTTGGTTTTGCAGTGTGTGGCAGGGAGATCGTCCTCTGCTGAGGTCCAGCCGTGCTGCCGAGCTGGCAGCGAAGTGCAGGGTGTGATTGCTGAGCCCACCTGCTGTCCCACTGCTCAGGAACCATCAGGTGCTGTGCCAGCAGCTCTGTGGTGGAGGCACTGAATCACAAGGCTGATGCTTTGTGAAATACAATCTCAGTTTTGTGCAAGTTTGGTGGATTCACAGAATTTGATGTTCCCAAAGACTGACCGTTGAGAGGATAACATTCCTCGGAAAAAATAGTTTTCCAAAGTGAATCATAGAGGTGATAAAATAGTCAGGGGACAAAGTCTGGATTGTGTAAGTGCATATATTGTCATTTTACTTTCAAATATTTAAGATAAACCCACATTTAACCTTAACTTTCTGGCCTATGGTCATTCTTTTTAGGAACCTTCACTATAAGCTTGCAGAATGGATGAGGAATTGACCAATTTAGAAAGCTTTTTACTTGGTTTGGTTTTAGAGCAGAGTGGTGATGATGTCCAGGTGTTAGAAAGGAAAATTCCATGTTGGTAGAATCGCCTTGTTAACTTTTAGGGCTGGACGTGCTTCAGCGACCTCAGACCTGGGGGAGGTTGCCAAAGCTTGGGCAGAAGGATGTGCTACTGATAGTGGGCACAGAGATGCCAAATTTCCGGGCCACAAGGACACTTGGCAGAACCCCCAAGATAAGGAAGAAACTAAGAAAGCCAACTCAGCAACTGTGTTGAAATCAGCTCCAAGTGGGTAGGAGGTAATTTTGGCAGGGGCAGATCCTGACTACCAACCCATGGACCACCAACTCCAGAAACACCACCTCCCATCTTCCCTCTACCCCTTCTCCCACCTCAAAGGAAGAGAAAGACTGAGCATGGGACTAATTAGCATAAGAAACAAGGGAATCATTAACCAATAGAAGATACAATGCTAATTAATAAGAGAACTAGGTAATTTGTAGCCAATGAGCATAATTGCCTTTGTTTGCTAAAATGTATAAATAGTGAACAGTTTTGCCAGGTGTGCTGGCATTGGGGATTGGCCACCCAGCCCCCCTTTCTGCACAGAACTGAAATGAATCAAATACCTCAACTTTGGATGTGGATTGGCCTCTTGCACACTGGGTGACAGAACCTGTTTGGGGATAACAGTGAGGTGGGGAGCCCATGAGAACTGCAGGGTGTTACACACATCCAGCCCAGAGAGGAATTCCCCTGGACTGTTCCTTGGAGTAAAGGCTGGAGTTACTGCTTGGAGGAGAGGGTTTAGTTGTCTTACACAGATGACACGTGTAATCTCTGCTCACTCTGATCTCAGCTGGCAGGTTTTACAGTGCAGTGTGACTGTCCTCCTGATCCATAATGAACTTTATCTTACTCATCCTGTAAGTGAATTCTGTGGGGAAATTCCCTCCTTCTTATTCTTTCAGTGAGCCCAAAAAGAGAAAGGACAAATCTCTATTGAAACCTCTCTGACAGGTCTCATTTTCAAACCTGCTGAGTGTTGTGGGATTTCTGATCACATTACTAAAAAATATGGCTGTGTGTCCCTTCTAATTTGCAGCTCTCGGAGAAAGATAAACCCTGTGTGGATATCCAGGGCCTGACAGCCTCCACCATGGAAATCCTGCTGGACTTTGTATATACAGAAACTGTGCATGTGACAGTAGAAAACGTCCAAGAACTGCTCCCAGCAGCATGTCTGCTTCAGCTGAAAGGTAATTTAAGGAGCAACACATATTGCATAGTTGCTGCTATTTAGATATTTGGTTTGTGTGACCCTCTGTGAATGGAAGAGAAATTGGGGGAGGAATTCTGTTTATAAGTAGTTACGTCAAACTTCTGTTTCCTTGTGCTCTGTGGTCTCGTTGGTAGAGGAACTGACTTGGGTTCAAAAAAAGATGATAAAACAGGTTATTGTTCCATGCTTTGGGCTACTGTATAGGAGTATTCCCAAGAGGAATTGTGGGCTGTAGCACATAAATGTTACATCTCAGTCAAATTATTATAATAGGCAAATCCTAGATGTCATTTGACCTGCCATCACAGGTCAGTAACAAACTGGTTGATGTCATTGCACGTGCACCTGTGGAGCTATTCTGGGCAACTATCCCAAATCCCAGGTGACTTACCCAAAAATTATCATAGAAAACCTAGAAATCTGGTAGTCATATCCACTAGCAGATACATTTATGGTTTATAATCCATGAAAGTGAGTACCACTCACGTTAGAGTCTTTTTCTAGTATCAGATTGATGTTATTTTTTCATTTAAATAGAACAGCCAGAGCTCAAACCAGCCCAGGCACATGGTCTGTCTGGCTGCCACTGAGTGTCCTCACCTGCTCCAAAGCAATACCTGCATGGATGTGTTTCTGTAGTATTTCTACTTGCTATTTGAGTTGGGGTTTCATTATTGTTTAGAAGTTTCTTTTTTGAAGCCCATTCCAAAGCAGTGGATTGATAGTAAGCCTGCAGTGCTCATTCACCCCTCCAATTTTCCGTAGGTGTGAAACAAGCTTGCTGTGAGTTTCTAGAAAGCCAGCTGGATCCATCAAATTGTTTGGGCATTCGGGATTTTGCTGAGACACACAATTGTGTGGATCTAATGCAAGCTGCAGAGGTCTTCAGCCAGAAACATTTTCCAGAGGTGGTTCAGCATGAAGAGTTTATCCTTTTAAATCAAGAAGAGGTTGAAAAGCTCATCAAGTGTGATGAAATTCAGGTAAAACCTGAAAAGTACCATTACTGTGCAAAGCGTTGAAGTAAAACGTTGAAACCAGTCAGTAATTAGTCCATACTCCTGGGATGGACTTCTCACACAGTTCCTAATTTGAAATAAAATTCTCAAGAAGTTCTAATTTCTTTTGCTAATTTGTAATTGATCAATAACATGTAGCTTCTCTGTAAGAATTTATTGTCACACAGGTGTTTCTTGCAAGTTAATCACAGTGAGTTCCTTCTGCAGAGCTCTTGGTACTTTGTTCCCTCCTTTCCCTGAAGAAGACAAGTTATCTCAATCCCTACATTTCAGAAATACCCCCAAGCTTTAAATTCTCTTTGCCTGCTGCTCAGCAGCACAAGGAATCCCTGTGTCATCCCCGGGATGGTGCAGGGGGGTCTGACTCTGCAGGGAGTTAGTTCCCAAATTTGAGTTCCATCAAGGTGGGTTTCTGGAGGATTTGCTTTTTGACTGGAACACATCAAATACATTTTTCCAACTTCTCTATGAATAAGTTCAACATTCCCTGGTGATGAGGGCAGGGCATGATTATTTATTGAGGTGGATTTTGTCAAGAGCTGATGTTCACTGTAGTTGATGGGCTTGAAGTAATCCCTGCTCAGTGTTCAGAGGAACAGGAACTCTGGGAAACAAACCAGTGTAAGGGTTACCTTTGGTGGGATTCCTGAAAAGCTGGTACAGGGGTAGCCACAGGAGAATTGTTGATACATGCATTGAAAGTGGCCTTCAGCCACACTGACATCCTCTTACTAATGAGGCTGCTTGAGAAAGAGCACGTGAGACAGCAGCAAACAACTGGGCTCCAGCTGGGATCAGCAACGGGATCAGCAACGGGATCAGCAGTGGGGTCAGCAGTGGGATCAGCAGTGGGGTCAGCAGTGG
>NW_020897784.1:825293-842553 GCF_003984885.1 Neopelma chrysocephalum
ATCAGCAGTGGGGTCAGCAGTGGGGTCAGCAGTGAGATCAGCAGTGGGGTCAGCAGTGGGATCAGCAGCAGAGAAGGCTGGGTGTGTTTGGTGTTTGACAAGCTGCAGCTTAATGCTGTGGGGGCTGAGCTGGTGTGGACTGTGGTGATCCTGACAGCAGCTTCAGGCAGGAACCGGGAAATACTGAGGAATTGCAGAATGAGCCAGGCCTGCAGAGTAACATTCCTTGTGGATTGGAAGGGCTGGTTCAGGCCTTGCAGGAGGCAGTGGGGTGTGCGTGCACTGTCATACTTTAAGAAGATGTGACCAGCAGTGTGAGGGAGGGGATCCTGGCCCTCTTCTCTGTCCTTGTGAAACCTCAGCTGGAGCACTGTGTCCAGGTCTGGGGTCCTCAGCACAAGAAAGCACCTGTTAGAGCAAGTCCAGAGGGGACCATGGAGATGTTCTGAGGGATGGAGCCCTTCTGCTCTTGAGACAGGGTGGAGAGCTGGGGGTGTTCAGCCTGGAGAAGGGAAGACTCCAGGGAGACCTTGGAGCCTCTTCCAGTGTCCGAAGGGGGCTTATAAGAAGGAGGAAGAGTAACTTTTTCAAGGCCAGGCTGGACAGAGCTTGGAGCAACCTGGGCTAGTGGAAGGTGTCCCTGCCCATGGCAGGGGGTGGAACAACATGAGCTTTAAGTCCCTTCCAACTGAAATCCTTCTGGAATAAGGAACAAATCTCTCAAATCTCTCTTGCTGTGCCAGCATAGAGGTGCTGTGTGGAATGAGAGTGTGCTGAGGGAGCACCCTCAGAAAATCCCCAGGCTGTTCAAGAAGTACCATGGCAGGTCCTCACTGTGGTGCTGCATTTAGTGTTATTCATCATTTATCAGAGGACAAATTATTTAATGAACAACAAAACTGTTAAATATATCTGAGGACGTTCAGTTCAGGAGGGAATAAATCAATGCAGGATTATTGCATTTAAAGAGGAGGTGGGGGAATTGAAAACAATACAGTGCTCTGCTCTCCTTTTGGGAGCTGTAATTGTCCTTTCCTTGTACTTCCAATAGAAAGAGGCTGTTCCAAATTACACTGTAACAAATATAAATCAATGGCTTGGAAGAATGGCCTTACATAATTAACCTCTGTGACTCCCTGCTTCAGAACATTCTGCATGACAGCTTCAAACTGGACTTCAAAGGGGACCAGGCATAAACTGGTGGGAAGGCTCAGTCCTCTCATCACAGGCTCTCCTTTTATCTTCGTATTTAGTCTCAGTTAACAGATTTTGTGATAATAAATTCATATCTGATTTGCTTTTATGTTGGATGGTCTGATAGATGTGCTAAAACAAAACCAAGCCTAAATTATATATTACAGAGATTTTTACAGTTCTTTTGCTTTTGGTAATTATAGATATCCACAGCACCTGAGGTTCTCTAGCAGTATCAAATTTAGATGGTTTAGTCAGTGTAATCTCTGAAAGTGGTGTTAGCATCAGCATGTGCTGGTCCTAAATGGAGACAGAAATAAACTACTGATAAAATAAAATAAACACTAGAAATAAACAGTAACATTCATGCCCTGGGGTTCTCCACTCTGAAATCCAATCGTTTGTAGTTTCTGAAAGGTGGATTGAAATAAAAAAATCCCTTAAATGTAGCTGGTCTGGCTGGGGTGTTTGAGGGGCAGTGCATGGGCACAGGGCTGCTGGGGACTAAGCCAGTCACTGCTCTGTGCAAAGGAAACAGGATTCTGATATATATTCTCTGTAATGACTCTTTGTGTTTTGCAGGACCACAGCTCCTGCCCCACAGAGAATTTGGGGAGCTGCCCTGTGAGTTCCTGCAGGTCAGTGAGTGGCAGCTCCAGGCTCTGCCGAACCACTCACTGCTCTGGCACTTGAACTGCCCATTGTTGATCTCAGCTGTAGGGAAATAAACAAATGCAGGTTCAAGGAAAAGAAAGTGAGGGAATTTCATGGTGCTTGTAATTACAGCTCATGGGGATTTCCCTCACAGACTCTTAGCTGCAGTGTCCCACTCCCTTGGTCGCTGTGGAGCAGTGTCAGCAGCCTGGGGGTGTTCTCTGCTCTGTGGTGGTAGCTCTGATGTTATCCTGCAGTCTATGAGGATGTTCCTCCTCTTTCCAGGTGGACTCTGAAGAGCCAGTGTTCGAGGCAGTTATAAACTGGGTGAAGCACTCCAAGAAGGACCGGGAGGCGTCGCTGCCGGAGCTGCTGCAGTACGTGCGGATGCCTCTGCTCACCCCCCGCTACATCACAGACGTCATCGACACCGAGGTACCAGCACAGCTGGGAGCAGGGCCTGCCTGGCATTGCATGGCCCTGCTTGGGCTCCTGCTGTCCACCACAACATGTGCAAAGCTCCTTCTCTGCGGATGCTGTTTGATGCTGACGCTGTGCCACTGTCACACTGAGCAGTGGTTTGCTGTGCCAGCAGCCACAGCATCCCACTCTGCAGCCAGAGGGTGCCCCGTCCAGAGCCATTAGTCAGCTGTCTCTGCTGATATATGCAGCACCTTTCTGTTGTCATCCGTTATAACCTCCAACAAGTGCTTTCTGCCTTCATTCCTAAGCACTGGCAGCTCCCCTTCCCCAGGCTGAAGGTTGCTGGCATTGATCTCAGAGAACACATGGCTCCTCAGAAGGTGTCTGAGGTACAGATGGCCAGCATGTCCCTCTGAGGACAGCAGCTGTGTGGACCCAGGACCAACACACGGCCGAGAGCCATGGCTGACTCTGCTGCTTTGTGTGCTGGGATGCTGCAGTGGCAACCCAAAATGGGGATGATGATAACAGATAATTAAGCTTTTCAGTGGAAGTTTAATTCCAAACACAAAGGGATGCTGACCCCAGGCAAGGTTTGAAAGGAAGGCACAGAGAAGTTCAAACCAGCCTTCAGCTTAGTGATGGGAGGTACTCAGGGGTTACAGGCCCTTGTCACCTGACAGGTGCTGAGTGGTGAATGATGGACATTTCTCTACGTCAAGAAAAGACTGGTTTAACAACAGTCATCTTGGATGGGATAGATTATGGATGTTCTTAAACCAGGGCAGCCAAGGGGCAGTTAGGTTGTGCCTAAGGGCTGAAGGGATTGGTCTACTTAAACTGAAATTGAAGTTAATGGAAAAGGGTCTGGTACCAAAACTGGTACCAAAAGGGTCTGTTCCCAATCCAGCCTGGGATGGTGTGTGCAGGCTCTCAGCTCCCTGAGAGTGAATGCAGAGGGTGCCCTCTCCAGTCTGGCAGTGCCACACGCTGGTGGGACATCCTCAGCCTGGGGTGGTGTGGAAAGTGGAGTATTGGCCCCTTGTGGGTTTTGAACACTGGCTGCCTTGCACAAAGACCAAGAACCTGTACAAATAAATCTGAGCTTATGGAAGCAGCATGTGCACCAAACACCCAAGGGCAACTGAGTGCTGAGCATTCAGGGGAGGTTGGTCCAGGCCCTCAACCAGGGAGGGGAGTTACAAGGCACTGTGCAAGGAGATGAGGCTGTTCTTTGGGTGAAGTGCCTCCCACTCTTCAACAAGACCTCACTGCTTCTGCTGCCTCTCCACAACTCCATGTTCCCTGTGCACAGGGGTCGGGGCAGTAGCTCAGCTAAGATGCTTCATCGTGCTGTGCTCCCTGTTTCTCTGATGGCAGGTGCAGGCTGAGTCATGTGGGGCAGATCGAGGCAAACTGGTTTCCAGTGTGGTTTCACTGCCAGTTCCCCTTCTCAGACATACTTCTGCTGGCTTAAATGTAGCAGAAGTGGCTTTTCCAGAGTTTTCCAGTGCAGTCATTTTCTTTATGGAACCTGTAGTTCCAGACTGTGAGAATCAAGCCACATCTTCTCAGCTGCACTCTGGTCTTCAGTTGCCTTTGCATTTCCCTGCATGCAGTGATTGCATCAGGGCACTGCAGCCTGCACACAAGTCCTTTTCATGCTGTCTGAGCTGATAAGAGTTGGCTTTAGGACACTTCTTCTGAGGTTTCCTAAAATACAGTGCATGTACCAGTGACTCATGTTTCCCCCCAGCCTTTTATACGCTGCAGCCTCCAGTGCAGAGACCTCGTAGATGAAGCCAAGAAATTCCACCTTCGGCCCGAGCTCCGGAGCCAGATGCAAGGACCCAGGACACGAGCACGTCTGGGTGAGCAGCAGAGGAAGGGACACTGAGAGGGGCTAAGGCACTGGCAGGTGTTATGTTAGACACCTTGTCTAGTGCCTTGTAATGGTGCTGATGGGCTTCATAGCAGTAACTCATCATCCCATGGTCCCCAGTGGGACAGAGAGGTGACTGGAGCAGAGGACAGAGGGGCTTTTTTTTCAGAGCATGATTGCTCAGTGCCAGTTGATTGCCTTTAATCCTAGGCCGTTGCTCTGACCATAAAACCAGTTTCCTGGGTTGCTGGTTCCTGCAGATATGTTTGACCAGTATACAGCTGTCCAAGAAGTGTGGGAAGAGTTTCTTCCTGTCTGAAAACACAGCTATCAGTGTCCAAAGAGAGCTGTGAGGTGAGTGACAGCTGCCTTACAGTGCCAGCAAGTTTCCACAGGGAACTGGAGAGGGGAAGGCACAAGGAGGGAAATGGAGAGGTCCCTCTTTCCTTTCATAGGTGCTTTTTTTTTCTCCCTAGCCTTGCTAAGGCAATAAATGATGATTTCTTCCTTTATTTCAGTAACTCCTACCAAGCACAGTCACTGAATTGTTGGGAAAATGCTTGGCTTAGGGCTGTGAGTGCTCAAGAGCAATATAAACAGTAGGAATAACCTACAGAAGAAGGAAAAATATTTTACTGGCATCTGTCAGACTGTCTGTGCTATGCCTGTATCCCAGTGCACTCACACCAGTGCCAACATGGAGCTCTAAAGTTCCTTCCAACCCAAACCATTCTGTGATTCTATGATTTTAGAAAAACACATTTCCTTTTGCTCTTAGTTGAAATGCTTCACCTGATAAAAAGACATCACAAAACTGTTTTATTGTTTAATTGTACAGATTAAAACTGAACCAAAGGTTCAGCCCTACCTGTTTTAAATTATTCCATACCATCTGATAGCAACAATGTGTCACTTATAAACTGCGATCGAGTTGTGTATTAACTTTGCATGGGAGGAACTGAAGTAATTGCACTTTTAGCTGTCTTACTGGACAGGAGGCTTTCCAAGGTGTTGAAGCTCTTTTGTGAATCCTTCCCAGTTATTTTTTATATTATTCTTCATCTTTTGCTTTGTGACAGAGAGGGTCTTGTTAAGTGTTTGCTGCTTGGTGCTCAGTCCTCTGCAATGAAAAGCTGGACAGCCCTAAACTCTAGTGATAAAGTCCTGTTCCAGAAAGGGCCCGAGGGGCCCAGGGGATACTCAGCTGTTCTACCCTCCTTCCAGGCAGTGGGTACAAGGGAGGTTAAAACCCTCCAGGTCACAGCTGTTATTTAACAACCATGGAGGAAATAAGAAAAATTCAGAGACCCTCTGAGAGAAAACAAAGTAGAGGGAAGGCAACTTTGAAATAAAATACACAAGATTTAAGAAAAAATTCCTGAGAAAATACTTAATTAATTTTCCAAGCTTCAGACAGCCTGACTTGTTTCTCAGTTAAGTGGTGAACAAAGTCCCTGAAATGAGATGGGGATGATACTTGCAGCTTAGGGGAGGCCTTATGTTGTGAGGTGGCTGCAGGGAAGCAGGCATTCTCCTCCAGATTCTAGGGGGTGGTGAGAGGTTTGGGAAAAACAGTCTAAAGAACACAAAAGGAGATAGAAAGGAGCCAGCTTCAGCACCTAATTGAGCTGGCTTGTCTTCTCAAAGTGCCTCTGATGTTAGGAGGAACAGGTCTCCAGCAGCCAGCTCCTGAGCCCTCTGTCAGCCGTCCTGCCACACACCCTGGAGAGTTTCTCCCTCCTCTTCCCCACTGAGCACAGAGGGAGTCCAGTGCCTGGAGCCGGGTTAGGTCCCTGCTCCAGAGCCGTGATGAAAACAGGATTTAGATGCAGCTTTGCACCAGGGAAGGCTCAGTGTTTCTTGAGGTTGTTCCCCTGAGGTGACCCTTTGGCTGTGCAGGGATTGACTTGGCCTTGCTCTCTGCTCTGCCCCAGGAGCCAACGAAGTGCTGCTCGTGATCGGCGGCTTCGGCAGCCAACAGTCCCCCATTGATGTGGTGGAGAAATACGACCCCAAGACCCAGGAGTGGAGTTTCCTGCCGGTAAGGGACTGGTTTTGATCACCACTGGGCTGACCAGGCTGTGAGCAAACACTGATTCTGCAGCATCAGCTGGATAACAATCCTCTTTGGGCTGTCCTGTGCAATCTGCTGAGGATTTCTGACAGAAATTCTGTATAGAGATTTACATGGTGAATGCTGAAACCACTTCAGCTTGCAGAGTGACTGAGTGAGAGGGGGTTGTTACAGTCCTGATCAGCTGAGCCTGCAGAGACCCACATCTTGGTTGTGGGAGTGAGAACTATCGTGTTTCTTAGTGAAGGGGTGTTAAGCTTTAAGGTTAGTGATGATAATTGGAATGTCAATAGGAACAGTGTAATCAGTGCAGCCTTCAGGCTGCTGCATGATCCTGCTGCTTGCAGTGTTTTGGAGCATAAAGTGAAGAGAGAATTCCTGCACTGAGGAGTATTCCAACCCAAATTAAAATCACCTTTATCTGTGTGAAATGGTGGAGAACTGGTTCTTCTTTAATATCATCGATCAGGGCAGACCGAGTACCACCTGGTGTCCCAAAATTCTGATCTTTTTTGGAGGCTAAAAGCTTCATCAAATATTCTGAGTCTCCACGTTTTCCCATTACCGGTGCCTGCAGGAGCCAGTGGGAGGCACACAAAAGTCCCAGATGCATCAAAGATTCTGTAGCAGCATAAGATAAATGGCATTTAATGCTAAATATTTGAGTGCAAAGAGACATGGCCCTGAGGAAGGAGCACTGCAGAGAGAGTACGGGCAAGGGAAGGCAGACACAGTCCTTTAAATCCATAGTGCTGCCTGCTCTGGGGCAGTGGGCCATTTCTCAAAGGAGCAGCAGAAGAGGGTGGGAGAGCAGTGTTGGTCTCCATGCACTGTTGGTTTCCTGTCTTTGACCTCTCTGTTCCCCTTGTGTCCCAGAGCATCACCCGTAAGAGGCGATACGTCGCCACCGTGTCCCTCCACGACCGGATCTACGTGATCGGGGGCTACGACGGGCGCTCCCGGCTCAGCTCCGTGGAGTGCCTGGATTACACGTCGGACGAGGATGGGATCTGGTACTCTGTGGCTCCCATGAACGTACGGCGAGGGCTGGCGGGAGCCACGACCCTTGGAGGTGTGTCCTGATAGCTGCCAGGGCAGAACAGCCCGTTCAGCTCTTGCCCTGAGCTGGTGTGTGCAGAGTGGGCTGGCTCTGGGGGAGGAGGGGAGTGGAGACTCTGCCTTCTCACTGCTGGGGTGCAGAAATGGAAAACTTGCCCACATATCCTGAGAGGAGCTCTGCCTCCGCTGCATTCCTCCGGCGTGTGTCTGTGCACTGAGGGAAAGGGGCTCTGTGAGGGATTATGGAGTGGGAAGTTCTGAGGGTGTTGACAGTGTTGGGCAACACTGAGCACAGGGCACCAAGTACAGCTGTGATCATCCAGCACTGGAGAGACTGGAGCATGTGCAGGGAAGGAGTGAGGGCCTTGGGGAGATGCTGACTTGAGGCTCACGACGGGCAGGGTTTGGGTTTGGGCATGGCAGTGTTTCAGTGGTTCTGCAGCACGAAAAAAATCACTGGGTTTGCGTGTTCTCTTTCATCCAACAGCAAGAAGCAGATTTAAGGGCCAGATGGGTTGTGTGTTTGTTTGTTGGGCCTGTCAGCAGGCTGAAGCAGTGAGCCAGGCTGAGGAGCCTGAGTTCGTCTTGGCTCCCAGTGTGCCAAGGTCTGTTGTTCTGGGGTTTGCAGTCCATGCTGTAGTTTTTCTTAATCTGTGAGGGCCCTCGTGCTCCGTGTGCATGGTTGACTCTTGACTTGCTGGGTCCCACCTCGGTCTCTCATTGCAGACATGATCTACGTGTCGGGTGGGTTCGACGGGAGCCGCCGTCACACCAGTATGGAGCGCTACGACCCCAACATTGACCAGTGGAGTATGCTGGGGGACATGCAGACAGCACGGGAGGGAGCAGGGCTTGTGGTGGCCAACGGAGTGATCTACTGCCTTGGTAGGTACCTCAGGACCTCTGGGAGTTCTGCAAATCCTGGCTTTTTACCAAAGTGACCACGCGGGTGCTGCCTGGGGAGCACCAACCTGTCTCGTCCAGGTTGGAAGAAGTTTAACCTCACTGCCCTGGGCACTCCCAGCTGTGTCAGTGAATGCTGCTGCCTCTTCTCACTGTTCCCATCACAATGGCTTGGACTGGAGCTGCCATATAACTGCAGGAAATGCTGCAAGGTGCAAATTATACAGAATTTACACACTACCTTGGAGGGATGGCTGAAGTGTGGAGGATGAGCAGTGCCACCTGAGGCTTGCATGGCCTAAGCAGTGGCTACATGTCCAGAGATGCAGCAGGTAGCCAAGGGACAGAGGGTGCACCTGCACCACCCAAAACAATGGTGGCTGTAGTGCTCCAGAAATGTATCGTGAGCTGTGTGTTCTCCAGCTCCTTTCTGTTGCACTCGTTTCAGCTTCAGAGCCCCACACCAGCTGTGAATACAGCGAGAGTGCCAGAGGGCAAAGCACTCTGGAATTTGTTCTCTAGGTCACCTTCTGGGCCCCAGAAAAGGCAGACCCAGCATTGCACCCACATCTGCTGCAGTCCCGTTCCTGGGGAGTCACAGATTTCATACACCAGACACTGGTTTCATAGACCCACTGAATGGTTTGGGTTGGAAGGAACCTTACAGCTCACCTCGTCCCAGCTCCCTGCTATGGGCAGGGTCACCTCCCCTTAGACCAGGTTGCTCCAAGCCCTCTCCAACCTGGCCTTGAACCTGACCATAAACCCACCTAGATTATGGGTTTCACTTCCCCCACACAAATTCCTCTTCCTCATGCTGTTCCCCTGGGCAGATGGCAGCATGCTGCTCCTTTGCTGAAGCTGCACAGAGGTTTTTTAGTATCTTGTGAAACAGTTCTTGAGACATCCCAGCCTTCCCTGTTCAGACCTGAGCCAGTGCACTGCTGGGAGCTGCACATCTGCAGAGCAGTGCCAGCAGTGGCCTCAGCGTGCTCAGAGGCAGCTCAGGGCAGCACAGGACTGGCCTGGTTGTGCTGGTTTGAGGATGTGATGCCCTCCCACATGGCCCCGTGCAGAGCAGGGGCAGAGCTGGCTGCAGGAGCCTCTGTCCCTCCGGGGTGAGCTGTGCTGATGGCAGCACCACATTCTCAGCCCCAGGGTTTGCTCCTGTGCTTTTCTTTCAGGTGGCTATGATGGGCTGAACATCCTGAATTCTGTAGAGAGGTATGACCCCCACACTGGACACTGGACAAATGTCACCCCAATGGCCACCAAGCGCTCAGGTAAGAGCCCACAATGCCTTGAGTCCATGTGTTTCCTGCTGCACTGAGGTAGCTGTCACTGCTGGTGTGTTCTGCTGCCCTGGGGGATGCTCTGGCCTCAGTGGGTGGTTTGGCTTTGAGAAGGAATGGTTTTAGGTGCTGAATTCCCAAAACAAATACTAATTTTCACAGCCTCCATCCCATGCTAAGGTATGTATGAGGAATGTGGGGAGGGGGTTATAGGTTACAGGGAAGGAAAGGAAGTCCTGTGTGACTTCCAAAACTAGGAGCAGTGCTTGGCTTGGAGAAGAGCCCACAAGGCACAAACTACAGACTGTATATGAGATCAGTGCTCCTCAGCTGCACAGAACATGGTGAAGGCAGGAGTGCCCTGTCAGGCTGCTCCTTCACCACTGCTCTGCTCTGGGACATGCAAGGCCTCAGCTCCTGGTACAGCAGGAACACGGAGAGCAGCACTGCCAGAGCAGTGTTACCCTCCAGTGGTGTTGACTTGAAACATGATGCAGTCACACCGTAATTATCCCCCACCAACTCTTCACTTGCCTCTTCTGCTTGGAGTTCTATGTGACCTTTAGGTTGGCAGTTGTATCTAGGGGAAAAATATAGTTTAAATCCTACTTTTGGAGTATCTTTCTGTCTGAGCTCTCCTTCATTTCTCAGAGGGGTTCCAGTGGGGTTCCTGCAGCTCCTGTGTGCTCAGGTCCTGGCTCTCTGCTCTCACCCTGTGCCTCAGGCCTCCTGCACTGCCCTCCACACCATGCAGGTGTGTGCAGCCTTGTGTGCAGGGGCAGGATGCTCAGTGCCTCCCCAGCTGGGTGGTTCCCAGTGTGGTAGTTCTGTGCTTACAGACCCTCTTTCAAATCCCTTTTTGAAGTTGCTTCTTCTCTGCTTCTTTCAGCAACTGCCCCTCACAGTCAGCCTGGGCAGCACTGGCTCCATGTGATCTCTGTGCAGTGTTCCTGCTTAGGGACAAGTGCTGGGTACTCACTAAAACTGGGCTCTGCTCCAAAAACATTTCAGCTTTCTTGTGCCTGCAGTGGCATTCACCAAAACCCCAAGCTTTAAATATTTACTCCTGTGACAGGGCTATTCCTGTTAAGTGTGGGTTTATCTGCCAAAAACAGGTTTGATTTAGGAGCTGGGTGCTTTTCCACATCCAGGAAGACCCCACATAAAACACGGGATAAAATCCGCAGATTTTCCTACCTCAGAGGCACCATGTGAGACCAACCCAGAGATCTCTAGGAAGCTTGAGGATGAGATGCTTTCCCCAAGGGGTCTGCTGTGGACACCAGAGAAGATTGACTTTGGGCAAGACCAAAAACAGAGTTCAAGGGAAAAACCTTCCACAATAGGCATTTCCCAGGTCCATGCTTGCTTCCCACAGGATTTGGAGGCTTTGGCAGCAGTGCCTTGGCCTGCAGCATGAGCTCCTTGGTGCCACAACTGAGCAGGAACATGGTGAAGCTCTTGACCCCAGCACTGGCTCAGCTGGTTCCTTCCTTGGTGCTGTCACCTGGAGCAACAAGATCTCTGAGATGGGTGTGTGCCCACAGACCTTTTTTAGCCCAGGTTTTTGTGCTGCCACTCTGGAACTAACACTCCTAACTACTAGTAGCTTAGGTACTAGTTGTACTTGCAACTTTCATCCTAGTATCAGGTCAGTCCATCCTGGTGACCTTGGACCCTGTAAGACTTCTTTTGCCCCCCAAAAAAACTTTCTAGAGTTTTCTGTGAGGAGGTCTTTGAATTCCAAAACCAGGACTAAAAGTAATCTTGCCTTTATTCACAGAGATTGTCTCCTCCTTTTTACTCCTCACCTCTCAGAACAGATTCTGGAGGGAGGCCACCCCTCAGATTCCTGGCCATATTGCATTGCTGGACATGACTTCCCTGATTAGACCTTGGTTTGGTCCCTTCAGCCAAAGTCCTTCTCACCAAAGCTCTCAGAGAACCCACTGGGCCAGCCTGGTCATTCCCAGCTGTCCTGGTGCTCTCAGCAAGGACAGGGAAAGTGAGGGTACATTTAGTGGAACAGAAAGTCTCTTATACCCTGTTTGTAAAGAAACAGTTCTGTGCCCTAGAGCTGCAGGGTAGCTGGCTGGTTTCCTTGAGGATGCTCATTAGTGCAGTAGTTCCATGTTGGTGGTAACAGCCTGACAGGGCTGACCCTGCTCCAAGGTGGAGCTCAGAACAGCAGCAGCCCTTGGCAGGAGCTCCCAAGGCCACACCCTCACTGTGTCCTTTACCTGAATGGGGCTGCTGAGGAGGAACCGAGGCTGGCAGGGGGGTTATTTCCTGCTGGTTTCATAAGTTCCTGTCAGGCCAGGCTGTGAGAACGGCTGTTCAGACAGATGCTCTGGCCACCTCTGCCTCGGCAACAGTGTAGAAACCAGTTTTCATTTCCTTGCCTTCCAGAGGAGCAGTGTCAGGCAAATCCCTCCTCCAGCTTCACATGGAGCGGTGTCACTCTCCTGGCTGTGGCCTGGAGCTGGGTGATACCAGGGAGCCAGAAACACCAGAGGAACCTGTGTCTGTGCCAATAGTCCCAGCTGGCTGCCTGCCAGCAGAGCGAGCCTGGTGCTGCTCTGTTCACACACCTGTGTCAGGTGTCAGCCCGGGGGAACTTCTCGTGCTGCTGTGCTGCCCAGTGACTGCATGCCAGAGAGTCAGCAGTGTTTGGTAGAGTGACATATTTTCACCTATCATATTGGACACAACAACAACAGAAGACACAGTTATCAGCTCTTTTGGGGGAGATATGAGGATAACAAAATGTCCTGTGAAGAGGGGGGAGCTGACCAGCTGACTGTTCAGCCCGTAACAGCGAGCCCAGGGCACGGTGCTGCCGGTGTCACTCCTGGGTGTGACTGTGCCACCACCTCTCTCCCCAGGGGCAGGAGTGGCTCTGCTCAACGACCACATTTATGTCGTGGGTGGGTTCGACGGGACAGCACATCTCTCCTCCGTGGAAGCCTACAACATCCGCACTGATTCCTGGACAACGGTAACGAGCATGACCACGCCCCGGTGCTACGTGGGGGCCACGGTGCTGCGGGGCCGGCTGTACGCCATCGCTGGGTAAGCACTGCTGGCCTGCACGGGCCCGGCCTGCGGCTCTGTGAGCTGCAACAGGGGAGCTGAGGGGACACAGCGGCTGCCCCATCTCAGCTGGCCGCTCCTCACACTGATATTTCAAGAGGGGACGGCCCACAGGGTCACCGTTGCCCAACCAGGGCCCAGGCAGGTGGGAGAGCGGCAGCAGGCAGCAAAGGCAGCCTCGTGCAGGCAATTCCATTCTGGGCCATTCCTGCTGTGTGCGGCTGTGCAGCCTCCCGGGAAGGGCTCTGAGTGCCTCAGCCTCTTCCTCCAACGCCGTCCTTCACCTGTAACTTTCTGTCCTGGCAGATACGATGGCAACTCACTGCTGAGCAGCATCGAGTGCTACGATCCCATCATTGACAACTGGGAAGTGGTCACCTCCCTGGGGATGCAGCGCTGCGACGCAGGAGTCTGTGTCCTGCGGGAGAAGTGATCAGGAGGGAGCTCACAAAGAAGAACATTTTAAAAAGTCTCGGCTGGAGGAAGAGTCCCAAGTGATTTGCAGTGACTGTTCTTGAGAGTTGTGGATGCTGTGGGAATAGGCACCAGAAGAGCAGCTTTCTGTGCTGCTTGTGACTAGAGCATGTGCATAACCGTGTGATCTCAGCAGTCATTTGAAATCAGGGGCTCTATGGGAAGCTGGAGGAAGGGGGTGAGTGGGTCATGAGAAGCTGCACTCTCTGCTGTTCCTGTGGCTTAGCCTATGGGCAGAGCAGAGATGCCCCAGCCTGGCCTCAGCCAGCCTGGTGAGCCCTCCCAAGGACATGTACATACCACTGGGTCACCTCTTCAGCCACCACAGGACCCCGCGGGTCCTCGGGTCGCTCTCAGCCACATGGATGTGTGAGGGTGAATCCAGCTGCTCTTGTGTTCCAGCTTCAAATCATCATGTACATATGAATGTTCAAACGTGCTCCTTGAGCACACGTGGGTGCAGAGCCAGATTGGGTGAGCGTGTGTGAGGGGGGGCTGCAGTGTCGCTGTGTCTGCAGGTTCCTCCCAGGGCTGCACACAAAAGGAGTCGCAGGTTAAAGCTGTCAACTACTGAGACCCAGAAGCCCGAGGCCGCAGGGGCAGAGGGCAGGGGGGAAGCTCACTGCCTGCTGCAGAAGCAGGACTGCAGTGTTTGTGCTCTTGATCAGGTGCTCAGCAAGGTTCTTCACATCGTACTTCCCTCAAAAAGCTTGAGAGCCCCGGCTGCAAAGCGCTGCCATCTGTGGCACCAGGAGCCCTGCTGTGCTGCGGCCGTGCCTTTGCTCCCACCCTGCAGGGAGGTCACCTGAGCTGAGGCCATGAGAGTAGGGACACAGTGGCTGCTGCCCACCAAGGTCTTGCTGGAGAGTGACTGGGGTTCGTCCCTGGACCCACCTGAGTCCAGCACACCCATGGCAGCCTTTCACTCGAGTTCATTGTGTTGGTTTTCCTTTTATCTAGGATTTTTCTGCTTCCGGGGTTGTTCTGGAGTAACATCTACGATTCCGTTCCGCCCTTTGTTCTCAGCTGTTTATTTCCCTGCCCACATCCTCTGACACTTGCTATCCCTCGCCTGCCCCACGAGCCCAAGTGAGGGCTCCATCGCTGGCTCCCTGGAGCGCTCCCTGCTCAGCATGTGTCCTGCCTCGCTGTGTTCCTGGGAGCACGGGCTCCCCTCTGCCATCAGCTTGGCCCCACAGTGCCTGGGCTCTGTGTAGTGCTGCTCGTTGAGCTTCCTGCTGACTCCTTGCTTGGGGACAGGGTGGGATCAGGGACGTGGTAGCATGACTTATGCACTTTCAGCCAACGCTCTGAACCTTCTGCGTTTGTTTCTATCACACAAGTGTTCTGTGGTTTTGTTTCCTATGTTTATTTTCTAATGAAAGTATAAAGAATAAAATATTTCCTGAGCCAGTGGGAGTTTAGCTTCTGTTCTCTACCTTCCAGACCTTTGCCTAACTATCGTGTGGAGGATTTGTGCAAACCCTGTGTTAGACCAGGCACCTGTGTCCACCTTCAGCTGTGTCTCTGCCCTGCAGTTTCAGCCTGGTGGTGAAAAAGAGCTGCTCCAGCTGTGAGATCCACAGCACAGAGACCAGACAGGCCTGGAGGACTCGCTAACAGGGGGATTTGTTGCAAGGTCCATTGGAGAAGAGCACGGCCGCAGAAATAAGGAAAAGACTGTGATTACAGTCAACAGCAATAATTAGTCCTCAGGGGCTGAACAAGAGCCCAGGTGTGCCCAGGTGGCCAAGAAGGCCAGTGGCACCTGGCTTGTACCAGGCAGCAGGACCAGGGCAGTGACCTGTGCTGGGCACTGCTGAGGCCTCTTGGATCCTGGAGTCAGTTCTGGGACTCTCACAACAGGAAAGACACTAAGGGGCTGGAGCGTGTCCAGAGAAGGGAACAGAGCTGGGGAAGGGTCTGGAGCAGCAGGAGCAGCTGAGGGAGCTGGGGGGGCTCAGCCTGGAGGAAAGGAGGGCTGTGTGCAGGGATGCTGCTGAGCTTCACAACACCCTCCTGCACCCGCTCCCCTCTCAGCTCTGCCAGGCCTGTGCTGGCTCCACACACACACAGGTGGTTCAGGAGCTCCCAGGCACTGTTCCTGCCTTAGAAATACTGGCACAAGTCACAGGGGAATGGGGTTATGTCTACAATCTACACTCACCCCCCAACTCGTGGCAGGACTGCCCAGGCTGGAGCCTGAGGTGAGCAGCTGGATTGCTGATGAAATCCTGTACCTTTATGTAGTACCTCTACATCAGTTCCCATTTCTGGCTTCTCCTGAGAGTTCTTGGCAGCAGACAGTGAGGAGACAGTGAGGCAGCAGGAGGATGGTGCGTATTTACACTAAATGGCCAGAAAAAAAAGCAAGAATTGGAGCTCTTCTGGGATCTGGTTTACTCCCTAAAGAAGCAGTGGCTCAACCGAAAGGTCTCTTTCAGTCTTTTCAACCATACTAACAACAGTGGGCCATTAGCAGCAGGTCCCGAGACCAGCACACAGCCACAGGGGCTCAAAGGTGCTCAGTGAAGAGCAGCAGAGTCACCTGTGCCCCAGGACTCCTCCAGCACTCCTGCCTGTAAGCACTGGCACTGCCTCCTGCTTTGCCCGGGCTTTTTGGGGTCAGGCTGGTCTGTGCTTCTCTCTCCTGGGAAAATCATTGCTCCCAGTGTCAGCCCCCTGCCCCTTCCAGTGCACTCTGTGCTCCCCCAGTTTGGAGGGGGGGGTCTCTCTGTAAAAAGCAGCCATGTGAGCTGCTGTGTACCCGGGCTCTCCCGAATGCTGATGCGACCACTACACGCAAAATATGTGCAGCAGCTTCACAGAATCCCAGAATGGGTGAGGTTGGAAAGGGACCACAGCGGGTCATGTGGCCCAACCTCCCCCAAGCAGGGTCGTCCCTTAGCACAGGGCACAGGACTGTGTCCAGACAGCTCTGGAATATCTCCGATGAGGGAGACTTTGAAGGGAGACAATTTCCCTTTGTCCAGCATCAACTGAGCTCCTTCTTCAACCTCCGTGACAAAGTCAAGTGTCTCCAGACTCCCATTCCGGTAAGTGACGGTCCCTGATGGTCCCTGCACACAACAGACAGACAGACCCTCGCTGCTGGCTGGTGGCGCGGGGGGGGGGGGGGGGGGGGGGGGGGGGGGATCAGAATCCCAGACTGGTTTGGGTGCAAAGGGACCTTAAAGCTCCTCCCCTTCCATGGGCAGGGACACCTTCCACTGGGCCAGTTCACTGCAAGCACCGTGGACACTCCCAGGGATGGAGGGGCCGGGTGAGACCACCTGAGGGGGGGGGGGCAGGGCCGTGATGTCAGCGTAGCCTGTGCCGTGACGTCACGAGCCTTGCACCGAGCGAGGGGCGGGGCCGCGGCTGTGACGTCAGCGGCGCCCATGATCTGACGTCATCGCCTCGCCCCGCCCGTCGGCCATGGCGGCGCCCTGCGCGGAGATGGAGCCGGCGGCGCCTCCTCCCTCCCCTCCTCCCGCTCCCGCTCCCGCCGCCGCGCCGGGCTCGGCCGGGCTCGTGTGCGCGCAGGGCCGCAACCTGCGGGCGGTTCTGTGCCAGCGCTGCGGCTCCCGGGTGCTGCTGCCCGGCGCCGCCACCTTCGCCCGCCGTGAGGTACCGGGGGGGGGGCTGAGGGGAGCGGGGGGGGCGGGCGGTGCCGGGCGGGCGGTGACGGCCCCGTGGTGTCTCCGCAGCTCCTCCTGCCCGCCATGAGGAAGAAGGCGGCGGCGGCGGCGGCGGGAGGCGGCGGGGACGTGCTGCGGGAGCACTGGCTGGTGCGCGACATGTTCTCCTTCGAGAACGTGGGGTTCACCCGCGACGTGGGCAACGTGAAGTTCCTGGTGTGCGCCGACTGCGAGGCGGGGCCCATCGGCTGGCACTGCCTGGACGACAAGGACAGCTTCTACGTGGCTCTGGAACGCGTGGCCCACGAGTGACCGCGGCCCCGGGCACCGGGCTGGCAGCTGGGCTCGGCCGCCAGGAGCCCCGACAGCCCTGAGAGCCACAGCCTGGGCTGGGGCCCAGGGCACTGCCCGTGGCCGGGCACCCCAGTGTCTGACTGACCACAGCCCTGCTGGACACCCCAGTGTCTGACTGACCACAGCCCTGCTGGACACCCCAGTGTCTGACTGACCACAGCCCTGCTGGACACCCCAGTGTCTGACTGACCACAGCCCTGCTGGGCACCCCAGTGTC
>NW_020897784.1:842563-991455 GCF_003984885.1 Neopelma chrysocephalum
CACCCCAGTGTCTGACTGACCACAGCCCTGCTGGGCACCCCAGTGTCTGACTGACCACAGCCCTGCTGGGCACCCCAGTGTCTGACTGACCACAGCCTGGCTGGTCAACCCACTGTCTGACTGACCACAGCCTGGCTGGGCACCCCAGTGTCTGACTGAGCACAGCCTGCCTGCCCTGTGGTGTGACTGACCCACAGCCTGACTGGTCACCTCACGTGCCAGGTCCACAGGCTGGGCAGCGCCAGGAAGCGCAGCCCTGGCACAGCCAGCTCCTCTCCCACACAGGAAGGATGGTGGTGGTGGGAGGGTCCCCTGTGACCTGCAGGGACATCTCACCATGACAGTTTTGCCAAATAACCTGATCTGCCACTGTCTGCTCTGTCACTTCCCTCATTGCTCCAAGGTGCTGAGATGCCTCTCAAGCTGCTGGCTCTGTGACACCGTGTAAATGTGGGCACTGGGAAGGGGCGAGGGGAGGACACAACTGCTGCACAGAGTCGTCGTGGCAGCTAAAATTGTCTGACCTACAGCCAGAGCAGTTGCAGGGTTTAGGGCTGAATCTTCTGCTGATTTTCAGAAGGAATGTTCCCTGCCCCAAGGCCTAACATTTACATTCTCCAGAATCTCATCCCACCTGACAGCTGTACGCTGTGAGAGCGTGTGGCACCTGAAGTGAGTGTAAGGCATTCCAGCTAACGTGTGCAGTTCTATTAACTGAGTACCTGGAAACCAAACACAATACAGGTAAAGCGGCTGAGAGAGCAGCAAATAAAGAAAATGTGCCAGATCATAGTGTTTTCAGGCAGCAAGAGTGAAGAGATTCCAGCCTGAAAAGGATCTGAATCATTGGACAGTGTGCAGTGACTGTGTGTGTCAGTGCTGAAGCATGTCATAGTAGCCACTTGTGTATGTGTTAAAAGAAGTCAGGAAAGTGTTTCTCTTCTGTAAAAGCACCTGGGAAGAGTAGTCTGGTATGTTGTGACCAGTTTTGGTCTCTGCCTTTTAAAAGCTGGGCACAAAGCTGACTGAAAATGGAAGGAGGCTGCAGCAGCTGTTACCTGCATTCATCGTGGCCCAGTTCATTCTCCATTGCAAACTCCAGACTGAGTGACAGAGCAGCTCTCCAGGGATGCTCTGGGGTCCCTGGTGCTGTGCCTCTGCTCATGAACACTTGGGTACCCACCCAGCTGGGAAGGTGCAGCTGTCACCGCGCTGGGATGATGGAGTTGTTTGGGCCACCAAACTCAAGGTGGGTTTTACCTGCAGATTAAAATACCTGCCTAAAGGCTGTGGGAGGGACCTTTCCCTCTCTCCTCTAATGAAGCAGTTTGGCTGGCAGGAGTCTCTAAGGCAGCCACAGCCTTGGGCAAGGCTCCCAGAAAGGCCTCCTGACAGCGGGAGAGGGAGAAACAAGCCTCTTCTCCCTGCAGGATTTGAGCACCTGCGCTTTTAAGATTTGGAGACTCTGCCTTAATGTAGAACAACCAAGGTGCTGGCTGTGCTGGGGCTGCTCCATCAGGAACCTCTGCTGTGGGCAGTCAGGATTTTTCAGAGGAGGGAGAGGAGCAGAACTGTAGTCTGGGGGCTGAGGCTCTTGCTGGAGCAGGAGGCGAATCCTGTGCTGTGCCCTTGTTAAATGTGTCAGATGCACGTTTGACATGAAAACTGCTGCTTCCCTCCTGCCCTTCCTGTTTCTTAGTCCTCAGCCCCGTGACTCAACAGGTTCATCAAGGAGATGAACCTCAAAAGGCAGGAGAGCTTCGCTTGGGTTCTGCACAGGCACAGCAAAATGGTGGGATCATGTCACTAATTTCACACTTTCACTTGGATTGTTGTCTGTTGGGGAACATGTTTTGACCTGTAATGCCCCAGTTATAGTCTGTGTTACTTAAATATAACATGTGCTGCACAAGCTTCATTTTGAAGGCACCGCTGTGCAGAACAGGTTGTGGAAATCACCTTGGCTAACGCTGAGTAAATGACCTTCAAAAAATAGTACGTGTGTGCTGATACTGGGGAGTAGTGGGTGGCACTGGGACGGAGCTGGGGGGTGGTGGCAGCTTTCCCAGTTAGTAGAACACCTCTGGATGGGTGGGAGACCTTGGGTCAAAGGCCTTCACATCAGAATGGCAGCAATTTGAATCCACCTCAGTGCAGCACTGCTCAGTGCTGAGTGCTGGGAGCTCCTGCTGCCCTTTGGTGGGAGAGGGGAGGTGAGTCCTCCATGGAATCCAGGTGTGCTTCCTGCTGACTCCTGAATATAGAATAGGAGTGCACAGAGTGTGGAAATGCTAAGAAGAAATGAACAGTCTGATGGGAATTCTTGAGACGAAGCTTTTGTGCCGTGAGATCTTGGGATCTTTTCAGCCTCCTGTGGAGCTTTGGGGGATAAATGTCCTGGTCAGCAGACATGGGGGAAGAGCTGCTGCTCCTGCACTGGACACACCACCAGGCTGGGGAGCTGCTGAAGTGCTGTGCTGTTCCTGTGTCAGCGAGAGCTAATAAAAATTCAGAGAGACTTACAAATAAACATCATCTTTTCACTGCTTTTTATCCAGCATGTTGAAACACTGTTTTCCAGTTACCTGCAGTAACTCCTAGAAAAAGAAGGATAGACAACCCTCAGGCACAGGAAGCACTTACATAAAGACCTGGACAGGCTCATCTCTTGCAGCCCATTTTTCTCTATCAGCACCAAGACAGAGCAGAAACCCTTATTTCCACATGCAAGTCACTTTAAATTAATTTGAAAATGGGTTCTTCTATTTAATGGCTGCATAGACTTGACTCCTAAGACCACTCTATGTTGAGCTGTAGCAGTGCCACGACAGGGAACAGTAATAAACCTGTGCCCCTTGGGGAGGGGGAACAAATAATAACAACTTTGTCTAATTGCTTCCCAGTGTGGATTTAAGGCGTGCCTGTTTGTATGGGTCAGGTGTTTATATTGCATAAATGTGTTTAGTATGGTTAAAAGCAGACCTTGCTCTACTCTGGCTCTGGTATTGAGATGAGTTCACAGCCCCAGAGCTGTGGTCTGGGCTTGGCTGACAGTGGCACCCTGTGTAGCTTCACCCCTCTGCTCCTGTTCCCACCCAAGCCTCTTCCTCGAGCAGCTGCTGAACCCTTTGCATGTTCAGTTTGATAACATAGGCTAAAGCTTCTTTTCTTGGGCTGGTGGGCTGACCCATGGGAATTTGAGCTTTGCAGCCTGTGAGATAATCCAGAGGCAGTGGTAGGATGAAGGTCTTCCCCCTTTCAGCAGCCAGAGGCTGTGAGATCATCTGAGCTGTCCTGGGGACCTGCCACAAGTCACGCCTTGCACAGACTCACAATCACACTCTTCCCTAAATTAAGTGCATTTCACTGATCAGGTAAGTGGTGCTTGGAGCAGGGACTGGAATTCAATGCTCCCTCTTTCCCCAGCTCTGCAAGTCAGCAAAAGGCCTTGGTGTCTGGGCCTGCCAACACCTGAGGTCTCTCCTTGATTCCTCACCTCTTGCTGAGGAAATCTGTGGCAGAGCAGTGATGACAATATGGATTTTGAAGCAGTAGCTTGATAGACTTTGCTGTTTTGCCTCCCTGCTGTGTTCCAGGGCTCTTTCATCCAGCTGGTCCACATAGAGGCAGCCAGGAGGGGTTAAAGTGTGATTGTTGCAACACCTGCACTCACTCTGTGGAACCTGCTGCCTGCAGGTACAGAGGGGAGGGGCTCAGCAGAGTTCAGAGAAGAGCTGTGAGCTGATGAAAGCAGGGCCAGCTTGGCCAGGAGGGGTGGTTGTGGTGGTCCCTGTCCTGCACAGCTCACCTTGCTGCTTTCCCTAAAACCTCTGTGTGAACAGGGGCCGCCCCATCAGCACAGGCAGCGCTGCAGGGGGAGTGTTTGGGGCAACAGGGATCTCTGAAATGTATTATGAATTTCTCTGAAGGTCATTTTATGTGTCTGACATTACAGGAACAAAAGTAAGAGGAAAGGAAACAATGGAGAGGAAATAGCTTCAGGGTCCTTGGACAACTGGTGCAGGGAAAGCTTCCCTGCCTCCTGCAGAGTCAGGTTAATACAGGCCAAACTCTAGAATCAAAGAAACACTAAACCACCAAGTATTTTGCCAAAAACCACCAAGTATTTCACAGCTGCTTGGGGACATGGAAGGAAACCACAGCAGATGAGTGGAACTTGCCATAAAAGTGCAGAGAGTACACGAGGGCTTTGATAAAAGCCAGCTTTGTTCTCCTTTCAACCAACACTTTTATGCATTTCAGCATAAATACTTGTGTGCTGAGTTGTGAGGCAGCCAGGTCTGTACAGGGCAGCTTTGGTACGAGCACAGCAGGGCCCCTCAGTGCCGGGGAGGGGAGGGAAGGGGGAGATGGCAGCCCAGCAATCCAGGTGAGAGTTGCTGAGCTGTGGGGCTGTGCCCCTGGGTGGGGGAGAGAAGCCAGTTTTTGCAGGAGTGTTGGATTGTGCTTTGGAGTGAGTGAACCAGCGTCTGAAAACGACCTTACTGTGCACAGTAAAATCAAGTGCTTCGCTCCCCACGTGCAATCCCTGAGGAAGAGTGATCAGGTTCTGGGGTTGCTGACATAACACTTCCATGTTCTGAGAGAGGGAAACAGTTCTGGAAAAAACATTTCTTGCATTTTTCCTAAAACCGAATCCAGCGTGGCACAGTCCAACCCAGCGGTTGCTGCAATTCGACTTTTGAAGTCCTGCACATCCAACAGTGGGAGAGCTACAGGGGTGCAAACAGCCTGTGGCAAAGGATCTGTCCCTTCAGCATCACAGGGCCACTTCCTGCGGGCTTCAGTTTTGGTTTTGGTTCAGACATGAACTATCCAGATACAGCTTCTGCCTGGAGCAAGACACAGTTGCCCTTCCCTCCGTGGCACAGTTCTATCAGTCATGGGCTGGAGGGCACAGCCCTGGGCAGGTTGGTAGCCCAGAAATGCAGTTGGGCCTGGCATGGGGCATGTGCTGCCCAGGCAGAGGAGGCCAAGGCAAAGAGCCAGAGCCATGTGTTTCCAGCAGCCCCGGGGTGTGTCTGGCAGGACAGGGCAGAGCTGCAGGCAGGGTCTGTCCTTCGCAAGTCTTCCAGGGCAATTTGTGAGTTGATGGGATCTCCAACCTTGGGTCAAGAGGCTGCTGCTGGGAGAGTTCCCTCCTGGATGTGTTCATCCTCATCATCCCTCACCTTCCCTTGCTGGGTAAGCAGCAGGGAGTGTGTGTATGCTCAACTGGGCTTCTGCTCCCCCTTTCATGTTCCTTATCTTCCAGGAGGCTCTGAATTCCCTGGAGGAAGGGAGACGCTGATGTGAGTGCAGAGGCAGAGCATTCCTCTCTGCTGCTGCCAGAGTCCCCTCTGCCATTGTTCCAACCCAGCTGGAGATGCCCTGAGAGCAAGGGAAAATGGGCAAAGCCATGTCAGCACAGGTATCCTTCCCCTCCCGGAGCAGCTGGCTCTGCACACTGCCTGGAATGCTGTGAACAGCAGGCTCTTTCCATGGCAAACATCCAGAACTGAGGCTCGTTGCAGAATCACTGGTTAATTTGGAATATCTGGCAGTGGAACATGAGGACGTGGCTTCAAGAACTTGTTGCCGCATGCTTTCCTGGGAAGGGAGCAGCCTGTGCCCTCTGTTCTCTAAAACAAGCAGGATGACTCAGTTCTCCTTGCCAGGCCGTGGCAAGTCCAAGGGACTGGCACCAAAAAGGGCAGGAAGCCAAAAATGCCAGGACTCAGCAAACAGAACCCAACTGCCAAGGAGAAAGGATGCTTGGAGAGAGGAGCAGCTTCAGGGAGGAACCTCCCTGGATCAGGAATACCCGGGAGGGAGGGCTGTAGCTGTGGGAGTCAGCAGCAATTTGGGGGCTCCGTGTCCATGGCAGCTCGATCTCTGCTGCAGCCACAGGTGCCCCAGTTTGGCTCTGGTGCCAATGCTCAACCTTCTCCAGGCTGAACACCCCCTGTTCTCTCACCTGGCTCCAGAGCACAGGGGCTCCAGCCATCAGAGCATGTTTGTGGCCCCCCAAAAAAAAAAGGCCAATTCATGGCCCTAAAAAAGAGGCCAATTACTGTAGCAGTGCAGGACAAGATGTGTTTTCAGTACCTAAACCAGAAGTTGGTGATGAAGAACACAAAATTTATAGGCTAGGGACAGTTTAATCCCAGGAAACAAAGTGAACCTGGGCCAAGCAGTTTAACCAATACAGGTACCAAAGTCTGGCATCATTTGAAACAGGGGCACCATCCAGCACAGACACACAGCACCTCAATACAGAGAGGGCAGGGCCAATAGGTGAGTGATTCAGGAGACCTTTGAAGTGTAAAGAAAAAACAAATGCAGTTGATGGAGAGGCTGTTTCAGCTTTGACAAAGGTCAGGGGGAGGTTTGGTGCCACAGAGCAGCAGGGAAGGGCAGGAAGCAGCACTGGGAGAGTCTGGGCTGAAGCAGCATTTAAAGTGTGCAGGGGCGGGAGCAGCCCCGGTAATGTGGGCTTGCAGAGAGCAAGAAAAAGTAGGGCAGGTAGTCAAGTCCATGCTTGCAGGAGCAGGATTAAAACAGTTGGATGAACAAATAATGTAAGATTTAAAACCAGAGAATGTATTGAAGGCCATTAAACCAAACTTAAGGATTACTTCCAAGAAGCCAGGCTGATAGCACAGTGTGGTTACAAAGACAAGTGGTCGAGGCAGAGAATGCTGATATTAAACTTGCTGGTGAAATGCTAATCTGTGTACAAACACTGCTGCAAGTGCTCCGACTGTCACGGAGGGAGCCTCGCAAAACAAAAGCAGAACCCAGCCCTTTGGGGTTCCACTCTGGCAACTCAGGCACATCCTGCACTTAATTGGACACTCCCTGCGGGGGAAGGACCAGGTATAAACAGGATTTAATCACATCATTAGAGATACACCCATTGCACACGTTCAGCGTTCTGGAAGGCAGTGATGCCTTACCTTTTCAAACTACTCTGACTATGTCTTCTGCACTCACCATTCCCATATTTAAGAATTCCCAGCCCATCTGGGTCAGGGAGTGTTTAGATCAGGAATTAATTCATCCCTGTCTAGTTGGATCGTTTTCAACTCTAAATGAAAGATATTTCTTGGCACCCAGTAAACCTTCCAAAAGCCCCATGGAGAATCCGTGGAGGTTTGGCCTGAAATCAGTGGATTAACCATTTCCACTTGGGAACATTCTCCCCAAATTGTTGCTCTGTTTGCTGAGTGCAGCACTGGAGATAAAATGTGCAGGTCCGTGTGATGAGATACAAGGTTGTCGTGGTTTAGGAATTGTACTCCCCAGTTCAGTACTCCCACCAAGACTCTCCCAAACTAGATGCCACTCGCTCCCCTCCCTTTCCCTCCTCTTCTCACTCTGCTCTGGGGATGGGGTTGAGAACTGAGGGCACAAAAGGTGAAAATCACGGGTTGAGATAAGAACAGTTTCCTGAAAACAGCGAGATAAGAAAACGCCAGTAACAGCAACAATACTAATAATAAAAGATATGAGACAAAGAAACGATTTACACAGAAAACCAGGACAACAAACATTCTGACTGGCTCTGCCCCCCCCAGACCATGCCCATCTGCCACCGAGGGAGGGTCCCCTCCCCTGCCCCCGGTGATGATGTGGGTGGTGCAGAACAACCTGGCCGTGCCCCCGTGGCTCCAGGCTCTGCCTCACAAGTACTGCGAAAAAAATTCACCCTGTCCTTGCCAAACCCAGGAAGAATGTGCAGGTCTGTGTGGGCCTGGCTCTGCCATCCAAGGCCAGCGATGTGCACCGAGCTGTTCCCACTCCCCTGTGCATCCCGGTTCACCTGCACTTCCACCTCCACGACCTGCTCCTTCGCAGGGCGCTGCCCCCACCACCCCGAGGCAGAGCAGGGTTTGCCTCCCTTTCCCGACAGGGCTTGTGGATCTTCGGCTTGCCCAGGAAATAGAAATGGGCTGAGAATCCCCCTTCTGCTCCAGGGTGACCCTCTGTTCCCTGGACATGGGGCAGGGAGAGGGCTACGGGGAGAGCTGCAGTGGTTTCTGATTTTAACCCAGTCTAGTGAACCCAGTTCCACTCTGAATGTCTTCTACTGTTCCCATGATGTGTTTAGTTCACATCAGTACATTCAGGCAGGAAAGGACACGGTGCTGGCTGCTCCTGCAGCTGTGGACTAGTGACAACACAGCCCATGACAACCAGACCTGAATGGCCAGATGAGCCTGTCTGGGCACAGCATGACCACAGTCAGGACTAAACCAACAAAAATCTCAGCACACAGCACAGGAAAGGACTGGTTTTCCTCATTCTTGCCAGCTCTACTTTATAGAACAGTTTTTCTTACCTGTCATTCCCTTCCCAGGCTACAGAGGAAAAAAAAAAAAGAACAAATCCCCTGTTTCTCTTCCCCATCCACCTTCTTCAAAAGACTAATGAAGGTGCTGCTTTACCTGATGTCATGAACCTTGTCCCTCCCCAGCCTCTGCAGAGCTGACAGTGCATTTTGCACCAGCCAAAGGTCAGGGCTGTGCAATAGGAGGCCCTGGAAAAGTCCAGCAGCCCTGGGCCGGGTGTCAGACCTGTCAGCTCGAGGAGAAGGGTTGCACCATATCCAGTGATCCCAAGTGAACTGCACCCAGTGTTGCAAAGGAAGATTAAACCAAAACACATGATCCCTGTCAAGACAATTTGGAAGTAATTCCTTGCCAACACAAAACCCACTTGTTCCTGTAACAATACAGGACTCCTGATCCAGGAGGAGACTCTGTGTTACCCTCCCGGCCGCTGGTGAGGAGTTGAGATACCTGTGGGGAATGGGGCAGGAGCAAAGAGACAAACAAAACCCCATAGCCTGATCATAGTCTGGGATCAGAAAATACAGGCTGGTGGTTCAGGAATCCTCTAAGGCAGGAATCACTGAAGGTGGGGAAGAATATCCCAGGGTAGTGGTGCTGTTATACAGGCCCTTACTCCACATTTCCCAAGGCATTTCCTGTGGGCCACCATGAGAGAGCTCAGAGGCAAATGGCTGAGCCAGGGTGACTCTTCTTGTGTAACGTGTTATGTCCTCAGCAGTTTCCTCCTATGTTCAGTCATGCCAGGATTAAAACACAGACCAACCTCTCACCCTCTCCCGCAGCACCAAAACAGCCCGAAGACATCACCAATGCAAAGGGGGACCTGCACCAGCACACCAACATTCAGCCCAGTTCCTGTGACAGGTGTCCCTGGGCCCTCGTTTGCCACAGCCCCAGGTTGTGCAGAGGTCAGGGAATCAATCCCTCTTTGGGAGGCACCTCCCCACCTCGCCCTCAGGAGAACCCTGAGCTGCCAAATCAATCCCATCCCCTGCACCAGGAAGGGAGGGAAGGGGCCGTGTTTGTGAATAATTAACTGTGTCACGCCATCCCTCCCTCTGACACTTAGCCCTGGCCCTGAGCCCAGCCATGGGTGTTCCTGGTGCTGTTTCATCTGACCTGACCAAGAGGAATCCCAGGTGCTCATTTTGGGGGAGGCGATGAGGAAAGAATGGAAGTAAAGGATGGAGTACCTGGGGTAACACTGGTGTCTGTAGCTAATGAAGATTTTAGATGGCAAACGACCAAGGAAGTCACGAGCAGGTGACCATAAAGGCTGCAGCTGGCACAGCCATGTCAGAGGTGAGAGGAGGGACAGATCTGTCCCTGCTCACCTGGGTTGTGCAATTCACTGTACGAGAAAGTGAAATCCATGTTAAGGAACTCACTGCTCCTTCTGCTGTCAGCTGCTGTGAGCAAACCCCCTCCCTTCACCAGCTCCCAGCCGATGCCCAAGACCAGCTCCAGATCCTGCATCTAGAATGTAAAGTAATTAATAAAATCAATTATATTAGAGACAGAAAGAGTCATTCAGAGCCACAGAACAAAACCTGTCACTGAGGAGCAAGGCCCCCACACTGCTGAGGCACCCCCTGACCCAGCCTGGAATGGGCTGTGTAGGGCTGGTGGTCACAGGGTACAGCTTAAATCAGAGCAGGAAAACTCACTGCCAGTCCCCACCCTTGTCTGCCCTGTTCCTATGTAGGAATTGTCCAGACTGGCATCTGGTTGGGTTTTCTGGCCTCCATAAAGGAGGCATTTGGGAGGGAGTGTCTCTGCCTCCTGGGACAGTCAGAGAGGCCCTACACTTTTGGAAGGAGCCAGATCTAAAGACAGGGTGAGCACACAGGACTGAGGATGGATGTGTGAAACAGAATGAATTTGCACTCAGAAAAGGAGGAGATGAACCCAGGTACTGAAATAATGAAGTCTTGGTGAAGCATTGTCCCCTCAGTGATGAAATCTGACTGTTTCACTCTCACTTTACACGTGCCCTCAGAATCCTCCCACCCACAGGGGTGTCCTGTGAGCTGGGGATGAGGAGGGGCCAATACTTTAGTCAGCACCTCACTAAAATCCATGCAGCACCCTGCCATTGCCAGTCTGAGTGCTGGGAAATCCCAGGTCATCCCAAACCCGGCACAGACAGGCACAGGGTTATGGCTGTCACATTTTTCAGGAATTCACTGATAGAAGTGAATGTGCACACATTGTTTGTCCAGTGCTTCTGAGAAAGGACAGAAAGGAAGAGTTGCAGAGTTGCACATTCAAGGAAGTTTCATCCAAATTCCTGGAGAAGCCCCAGACCCACAGTGCAGCCACAGAGGCTGTATCACAGAGACACAGCACATCCAGCATTTTCTGAAGGTATCATATCCACTGAGCACATGGGTTGCAGCCAAAGTCTGTGCTCTGGGGCCATGACAGCATGACCAGGCACAGAGAAATCCTGGGGAAACATAAAAACTTCTCATGTTGCATGTAGAACTATCTCCAGCTGGAAAAGAGAATGCGTTCAATTAATCCATGATGGCCCCTTGGGCTCGACATTACTGTTTAGTCAGACTAAATCAAATCCATTTCCCAAGAAATGTTTTTCTGGGTGTGCAGCTCCACCAGCTTCAGTAGGACTGGGGGACTTCTTGTCAGTGCAGCAACTCTGGGAGGGCACACTGAGGGAAACTGAGGCACACTCAGCTCAAAGTGCCAACCGTGTGGTCCTGCTGCCATGATCCCCTTCAACAGAACCACAGAGTCATGGAATCTTTCAGGTTGGAAAAGACCTCCAAGACCATCGACTCCAACCTATGACGTATCCCCACCTTGTCAACCAGCCCAGAGCACTGAGTGCCATGTCCAGTCATTCCTTGGACACCTCCTTGGACAGTGACTCCACCACCTCCCTGGGCAGCCCCTTCCAATGCCTGACAACCCTTTCCGTGGAGAAATTCCTTCTGATGTCCAACCTGAACCTTCCCTGGCACAGCTTGAGGCCATGATGCCACACGAGACACCCGCTGCAGCCCCAGGAGTGGAGCTGAGGCAGTGCCAGGACAGGCTGCAGCTGCCCAAGTGCCTCTGTGAAATTTGACAAAGTAACACCAAAACATGATTTTCTCACCAAAGTCTGGCTGATACTTGGTGCAGTGGAGTATTCCCAGTAAATCCAGAGCAGCAGGATAATGCTGCTTTCAGAGCTGAGGGACAGGTCAAAAATCCATTTCCCACTGGCTGTTAACACAAATCAGAGCAGGTAGTGAGTACAGCAGATAAACGTGTGAAAACCTCAGCTGAAGCTGGACCAGGGCACACTGTAACACTGCAGCCCAGCCTAATCTCTGATTTGATTTGTCATCTAAGTTGAAAAGAATGCTCACTGCACTCACAGGGTGATACCATCTGCATTTCTGCTTTGGCAAGGGGTCTGATCCCTCTCCTGTCATGGTGCTGTAACATTTCTAAAGGAGGCTAAAATCTCACAGTGTGACTGAACCACTGGCAGTCCAGGGTTTGCCCCACTGCTAAACTGCACTGGCAGAATTGAAAGGACAGTTGGAGCAGTGTGAGTGTTATTTCAGGTCAGAGCATTTGAAAAGCATAAATCAAATCTTTCAAAGTCCTATAACTAGTTTAAAAATAATGAGATTTAAAAGAAAAAAAATCAATGTGGGCACTTATTTTCCATGCATTATACAGTTTAGGTTAAACTTTGCTCACAGGTTGAAGATTTCCTTAGTCATTCACAACAACAGAACCAAATGTATTGTTTTGAATGAACATGTGAAATTCTCACAGGTGTCCTGGTGCCTAGAATGGGAGGCTTTGAGAAAGAAAAAAAAAAAGAGAACACTGAAATATTTGTAAGACAATACCAATATGTGGAAGAATTAAATTCAGTTTGGCCTATTTCCTCTTTTAACCTACAGGAAGGGGATTCCCAAATCTGGGTTTGCAAAGATTCCCATCAGTCATGCAGTGCTGATATTTTTTTTCCAACTGAAAAAAGCAGAACAGATGATAAAAAAGGAGGGAAAAAATCACCTAACTGCCCTATTTTTCTCAAATAAAAAAGAACACAATAAACTAAAATATGGTAACTGTTTTCCTCTTTCATCTTTCATTAGTACTTACTGTGATGGCTCATGATCACTGCAGCTGCAATCCCTCCAATCTGGGCATGAACACCTACAGTGACAGGACAAGGGGGGGATGGTTTTAAACTAAAAGAGGAGAGATTTAGATTAGATGTTGGGAAGAAATTCTTCCCTGTGAAAGTGCTGAAGCCCTGGCACCAGTTGCCCAGAGAAGCTGTGGATGCCCCATCCCTGGAAGTGTCCAAGGCCAGGTTGGACGGGGCTTGGAGCAACCTGGGCTAGTGGAAGGTGTCCCTGCCCATGAGAGGGGGGTGGGATGAGATGAGCTTTAAGGTCCCTTCCAAACCAAACCATTCCATGGTTCTATGCTTTTAGCTCTGTCTCAGACAACCAGGACCATCCTGGTCTTCTTTACAGAACTGCTCCACTACGGAGATGGTCAGAGCTAAAGGCACTTTGCAGCCAAGGTCATGCCCCAGTGAAGTTAGGCCAAACAATTAGTATAAAACAAATCAGAAAAGAAACCAGAAAGATAAGTTCTGTCAGGTCTCAGAGCTGACTGGAACACAGGGAGAGGTTAGCTGGAAAGAGGGAGAGGTTAGCTGGAAAGAGGCTGGGGGTTATTAGAAGCTGAATATTGATTGAATCCTTCAGATATATACCAGCACTAAGCAAAGAGCTTGGGCTTGTTGAGGATTAGGTTACATAAAAGCAGAGAAGACTTATCTTTCAAAAACCATTGCACAGCTGTACACCCTCCCCTGATGTCCAGCACCCAGCTCATGGGGAAAAGCAGATTTGTTTCACACTCACGGTGCTTGTCGAGGAGAATGAACCGGACCCTGCTTATTCCTTGACACAGGTACTCATGTGTGTGATCCCTCCCAGCCACCCTCTGGTGTGGGGACAGTCAAATACAGACAGTGTAGTGCTCTCTTATATCCCACACATTTTTGTCATTCATTACACTTGGTATTGTTCTTCTGGAAGAACAATTGTATCAATATTATCTGGGTTTTTTTCACCTTCCTCCACCTCTGTCCTTCTCTCTTGATCCTCTGATCCTTGCTTTCCAGAGTGGTTTTGCCCTTCTTTTCTTTCAGGGTGCACCCACGCAGGTTTCACTCCACACCCTGGGCTGAAATGATCACAATGGGGTTGATAACAGCAGTAGAAGCATCCTCAGCAGGCATCAGTTCCCTGCCCTTGGGATCAGCCAGAGAGACAGGGTTCATCCCTTCCCACCACTATTTCCAGCCAAGTACAGACCCGGCCTGACACGATTTCATCACACTCACATCAAAAGTATCACCTTTGTCCAGGCTGCTCTCAGGAGTGGAGATCCACACAGGAAGAGAAAAAATTATCTACTTTGTTATTGTGTAAAATTGTTTCACATTCCTCTCAGGCCACAGAAGCTCAGCTCAGCAGGGGAAGAAGCAATTTCCTGGGAGGGATGCTGGTGCTGAGCCCCTGAAGGATGGACAGAACTCCAGGTACCAAACATCAGACCCGCACACGCAACAGCTGCTTTCACCCAGGGAGTGGGTTTGGCAATCTCAGTAATATTTCTGTTAATATAACCATTAGGACATAACACAGAGGTTTTACGCTTCCCACCTAAACACCCAACTTAAACTGGGGCATTTAAACGCCAAAGGTGATTTTAGTAGGATCTACGTGGCTCTCCAGATCTGGCCTTTTGGCTTTGAGTCTTTTCCATGGTGTGACTCTTTATCCCAGTGGCACTTGCCACAGGCGCTGTTATGGAGCTGCCTCCAGGCTCCTTGTAGGGGGCTCTGCCCGGATCTCACTCTTTCACCCCCAGAGACAGCACTGCAGGACCGGGGGCCTCTGGGTGCCCACCTGGCAGGACTGGGGCTCTCAGGGTGTCTCCAGGCAACTTCTGGGCGCAGGGACAGCGATCCCAGCCCGGGACAGCCATTCCAGCCCGGGACAGCCATTCCAGCCCGGGGACAGCCATTCCAGCCCGGGGACAGCCATTCCAGCCCAGGGACAGTGATTGCAACCCCAGGACAGCGAATCCAGCTCAGGACAGTGATCTCTGCTCAGGGACGGCGATCCCAGCCTTAGAACAGTCATCCCAGCCCGGGACAGCGATCCCAGCCCGGGACAGCGATCCCAGTCCGGGACAGCGATCCCAGCTCGCGGACAGCCATTCCAGCCCGGGGACAACCATTCCAGCCCGGGGACAACCATTCCAGCCCGGGGACGGCGATCCCAGCCCGGGGACAGCGATCCCAGCCCGGGACAGCCATTCCAGTTCAGGGACAGCGATCCCAGCCCGGGGACAGCGATCCCGGCCCGGGGACGGCGATCTCAGCCCGGGGACGGCGATCCCGGCCCGGGGACGGCGATCCCAGCCCATCCCGCGCGCGAGCCTGAGGAGGGCGGCTCCGGCCTTCGTTGGCGGGAAGACTAAACCCCGCCCCCTCCCCGCCCCTGGTTACGAATCCACCAATAGCTCTCGCAGAAAGGTGACGGACATCCTTGCCACCCAATGGCGCCCAGCCGAGCGCAGGCCGCGCTAATGAGCGCAGTGCAGGCAGCCCGTGGCCCCGCCCCGCCCTATATAAGGGTGAGCCCGGGCAGGGCTCCCGCTGTCGCGGTGCTGCTCAGACACGTTGCGCGTCTGTCCCGGCGCTCCCGAGCCATGGTGAGCGCGGGGTGGGGGGCGCGGGGGGAATCCCGTGCGCTGCGGGAAAGAGGGGGAGGGGGGCGGGACGCGCGGGTCCGCCCTGGCGGCGGGGCGAAATGGGCTGGCGGGGTTGCCCCCGGCGGGCCCCGAGCCGTGTCTCGCCCCGGAATGTCGTTCCCGTGTCGCTCCCGCCGTCTCGTCCCAAAATGGTGGCGACCCCGCCGAGAACATGGCGGCCCGCGGGACCCTCAGCCCCGGGCACGACCATCCCTCGTGGTCGCAGGTCCCTGCGGGAGCTGCCGGGGACCCGCTGGGTGTGACCCCGGGGAAGCTCCGGGGAGACCCGCAGAGGCGGAGCAGAGGAGCTGCTCCGTTCCCCCTCCCCGGGTGTTCCCCAGGTGCCGCTCGCTGCCGGCGCCCGCTGTGGTGTGAGGCGTCGGGAGCACCGGGAATGAGCTGATGTGGAGAATTCCTGGAGGTCCGGCGGGGGGTGAATGACCCGGCAGGTTGTGAGTCACCTTGAAGGGGGATCGGGAGGGTGTGAGCAGGCGTCCCACAGGACAAGGTTCAGGTGCTGAGCTGGGCAGCGCAGCCGGAGTCGGGGATGGGCGTGCGGCCCTTCCCCCTGGGGGTGTTGGCCTTCCACATCTCCCTGGAAAGAGACCGTCAGAAGGTTACATGAGCTTAACAAAATGTAGCAAGACTGCTTCTGTAGGCTTGTGAATGCGTGGGAAATATGTATTGAACTGGAAATGGTTACAAGTCAGAGTACCGATGGGGTGTGTTGATGTCCTTGCCCTTGCACTTCCCTAGGGAGCTGTTTCTGGTCATGCTTTTTAAATAAAGTCGAATCAGGAGTGTGAATACAGCCCCTGGTCTCTGCCAAGGATACAGGTTCCCTGGAGTCCCATCCCAGGGAAACCACGTTCCTCTGTGTGATGTGCTGTTGAGCTTGGTGTGAGCTGGCACAGCCGTTCCCAGGAAATCTGGCTTTCCATCAACCTCACACAGGTTGAGCTGGACCTTAAACACTGTGCTGGGGAGTGCAGGGGACCTACAGCCTGACCCGGTGGTGTGATGGAGGGAGCTGGGGGGCTTTAACCCAGCAGTGAGTGCAGGGGGCTGGGTCTGCAGCTGCTGGAAGGGCAGTGACAGAGGACAGGCCAGTGCCCTTCAGCTGGAGCCACATCCCACAGGCAAAGGAGGCAGAGACAGAGACTGGGCTGAAGAAATTCTACCTGAATTTTCACTGAAACTGTTTCTGTGCTTACAAATAGTGTATGTAAGTGTAGGGAGAGCATTACTTCAGTAAAAAAAAGCATTCTGTGTTATGGCTTGAATGCAGCACTTACCAGCACTGTCTGTAGTACACATTTAAACTGTAGTAATTACAAAGCTCCCCTCAGTGATGTGTGAAGGCCCTGAGCTGTAATGAGTGTGACAGCTCTCTTGCCTGTCATTGCAACTTGGAGATGATACTTTCAAGGCTTGGATTTTGTTCTGTTTTTCAGTATTCTTGATGCTGAAAAGGCCATGCAGAGCAAAACAGGCAGAGAGTATTTCAGTGTCTGACAAAGATTTGTGTTTAATTAAATACCTACATACTACTTAGAAGTCCTTGGTAGAGTTGCAGGGAAGCAGTTGAAGGAACTCTTGAAGCAGGATGAACAGTAGCAGCAGGCCAGGCTTTGTGACTGACCTTGTCTAGACAAGTTTTGAAAACCTCCAAGGATGGAGCTCCCTTTCCACCTCTCTGGTGACCTGTTCCAGGGCCACACTGCTTGTGAGGCTTTTCCTAACATGAACCTAAACCTCAGAGCAGCCTCTGAGCATCCAACCTGGACCCACCTGCAGTGCAGAGGGAAGGCTTCTCCTGCACTGGCCGTGTACCTCCTTTTATAGCCTGGCAAATGGTTTGCCTTACCATGGTTTGAGGATGAGAATGCCCTGTGGGACATCCAGGCTGGTTTTTGTGGTGATCCCCAGCATCTTTGCAGCAGGGCTGATTCTCAGTTACTGCTGTTTGTACTGGTGCAGGGAGTCACTGCCCCATGTGCTGAACTTTGTACTTTGTCAAAGTAAACATGCCGAGGTTTAATGTCCCATCTGTAGCACCTGGTCTGTGCCTGTGTTGCCAAGTTGTACTTTCAGACGTACATTTTCTTTGGAACTCAAGTCATTGCTGTTGCTTTGTGTAGTCTTAATGTAGTGCTCGTTCTTGTGATGCTGGAAAGCTTGTGTCTAGTCTAACATGCATTTACCTGGCCTGGACATGCTAGTCATGGAATCATGGAATCCTCTGAGTTGGAGGGGACCCACAAGAGCCATTGAGTCCAACCCCTGGCCCTGCACAGGACACCCCAATAATCCCACCCTGTCCCTGAGAGTGTTGTTCAAACACTCCTGGAGCTCTGGCAGCCTTGGTGCTGTGCCCACTGCCCTGGGGAGCCTGTTCAGTGCCTGACCACCCTCTGGGGGAAGAACCTCTTCCTAATATCCAACCTAACCCTCTCCTGACAGCTTCATACCATTCCCTTGGGTCCTGTCCTTGGCCAGCAGAGAACCCTCTGCTTCCTCTCATGAGGAAGATATACACCATGATTAAACCTCTCTTCTTCTCCAGGCTAAACAAGCCAAGTGACCTCAGCTGCTCCTCATATCCTTCTCCTTTACACCCTTCACCATCTCCACCATCTCTGTGATGTAGTGTAGTCCTTACACACCCTTTCAATGACCTTCCCCAGCTGCTTAGGAGCTCCACCAGCAAGACTTGGGCCACTGGTAGGACCTCAGTCAAGTGAGGATCTGTGGTGGTCTATGTTCTTCTCCTCCCCCTGCAGAAGAGTTTCAGGCTGTCCTGCTGTCCTGAAGGGATGATTCCTCATTCATTGCCATGGCCTGGCCTCTCTGTGGCACTGCAGCTGGTTTTCTTGTCACCTGTTTTACACTGTGTAGGTGGGCTGTGTGTCCTCTGCCATCACAGCATCTTACCACCCCAGTCAGCCTGGGAAGTGATGGCCTTGAAGAGGAGTAATGTGGCAGCAGCTCTGAGTAAGGCTGGTCACAGAGAGGATGTGGACTGGATATCTGAATATACAGCTTGGATGGATGGGAGCTTAAAAACAGCAGTTCAGCTGTACAGTGCTGTGGTTGAGAACAGGTGATTTTTTTTTTGTTTTGTTTTGCAAATACAGATTTTAATGTTGTGGGGTTCCCGATGAATTTGAACGGACCGTGCTCCTGCTTTTCTGCATTAACTATGGATGTGGACTAGATCTCCCTGGAGCCTTCTCTTCTCCAGGCTCCAGAGCCCCCAGCTCTCCCAGCCTGGCTCTAGAGCAGAGGGACTCCAGCCCTTGGAGCATCTCCGTGGCCTCCTCTGGACTCTCTCCAGCAGCTCCACGTCCTTCTGATATTGGCACCCCAGAGCTGGAGGCAGCTCTGCAGGGGGGTCTCACCTGAGGGGGCAGAGGGGCAGAATCCCCCCCTCCCCTGCTGCCCCCGCTGTGGGATCAGCCCAGGGCACGGGGGGGTTTCTGGATCCCAGCACACATGGCTGGGGCATGTCCAGCCTGTTGTCCACCAGCACCCCCAAGTCCTTCCCCTCAGGGCTGCTCTCAGTCCATTCCCTGCCTGGCCTGTACTCCTGCTTATCCTGGAATTCCAGGGGACAAAATTGCCTTGCCCAATCATAGAGTCTGAATATAACTTTGGGTAACAGTCACATTGAACTGCCCTATATGCAGGCTCTTCTAGAACATGTTCAACTGTCACTCAAAACCAGAACTTGAATGTAAAATGCCCCAGATGGACCAGGAGTTGAGAGGTGTTTCCAGTGCGGTTTGTTTTTTACCATTCAAGCCCTATGATCAAATATTAAAGAAACTGGGATTATGCTCTGGACATCAAAGGGAACCTGGGGATTCTGTAAATGGGTAGGAATAGATCCTTTTGCTGCCCTTGCTTCCATGAGGTAGTTTTGTGTGGTGTTAAGGAATTGAGCACTTTGTGTGCAGCAGTGTGGTGTGAGATCTGACGGTCTGTATTAGTGGAGGGATACAAAGGGGTTTGTTAGGCAAAGACTTTCTTACAGAGTGGCAAAGCTTCCTAAAGGGATCCAGGAGAATATTGTTCTGATTTCATGTTCATTAAATGAAGTGACCCCAGGACCATCCTGACTCATACTGCACCTATCACCTGCCTTTTTCTTTAGGTTCTATATTTTCCCTTATTAGCCATATTTATCCTTTATAATTTGGAGTGGTAACGCAGGAAGTCTTGGACACATGAGTATTTGGGATGGTAAACTTCTCCAATGGATCTTGGGGAGGGTTTTGCTGCCTCTGGTGGCTGTGCTCCTGGGGCTGGAGTCTGGGTTGTGCTATTCTGGACACTTAGGCCAGTGACAGGTGCAATCACCAGCTTTTCTAAATATTCAGTGGCTGAAGGATTTGGAAGAGTTGATCAGACTCTTCCTGTCTGATTGAAGAACAACAAGGAGGAACGAGCTTGTAAAAACGATAATGTCCAAAAGGGTCTGTCTGGGTGGAGCTGTTGATGACTGAAGGGGGCTTTTGTGTTCTGTTGTGCTTTGTGCCAAATACCCCCCAACACCAAGACAATAAGGCCAACGTTTCAATGGCTTTGCAGGCTGGGAGTTGGGGGTGGGTGTGCAGGAGGTTTGCTAAACAAGGGCGGTGCTGTTTGTGCTGAGTGATCCGTTTGTGTCCCGCAGCGCGAGTGCATCTCCATCCACGTGGGCCAGGCGGGCGTGCAGATCGGGAATGCCTGCTGGGAGCTGTACTGCCTGGAGCACGGAATCCAGCCTGATGGGACCATGCCCAGCGACAAGACCATCGGAGGAGGGGACGACTCCTTCAACACCTTCTTCAGTGAGACTGGTGCAGGGAAGCACGTCCCTCGGGCTGTGTTTGTGGACCTCGAACCTGCAGTCATAGGTAACAGTGTCCTGCAGTCCCTTGCACGTCTTTTGACTAAGGAATTAATTTCTCTAGCCCTGGAAAAAATGCTTTGGGGCTGCAAATTTTTACTTGCCCGCGCGTTCCTGGTGATGGGAAAGGCTTGGCTTTGTGTTCATTGCGTTGCAAATGTGCACTATGAGCTCTCAAGAATTTCAGTATTACCTTCTGCCAGGCTGTGGAGCTAAAAGGGTCTTGTGAACATGCTGCATACTTTTGCTATGCAAGGAGCAGTTATAACCCCTTGGAACAGTAGGGCATAATGTGTGCTGCAGTCAGTAGAACCTCTTTGAAAGATGTGAAAGTATCATTAAGCAGATTTCTTATAGTACATGGTGCTTTCCCAAAGCAATCTTCTGCTCTGGGTACCTTTAGTAGAGCTTGCAGAAATGGCTCTCCATCACTAGCCTAAATTCAGGGACTTCTGAGTATGCACTTCAACTTCCTATTACCTTATCTTTGAATAACAATCCACTCCTGAAAATCAGTTGTATTCCAAACTCTGGCAACACTGGCTCTTGGTGTTCAGGTGTCATCCCATACATCAGCCACTGACAGTCTCCCATCCTCAGGCAGTAGCTGCACTCCCAGCTCAACGTGAGCTCCCAGTTTCACAAGACCCTTATTCCTTGGGTCACAAATCCTGGTTTTGCTCTTGCCAGTGTGTGCTGGAAGTAATTCTGCTGGAGCTGGTTTATGACTGCCTTGCCTCGAGTAGTGACTTGAGGCTCTCATAGCAGGGATCTGTGTCATCTGTGCTTGTGCAGTTGCTGGGTTTTATCATTCTGCAATACAGAGTTGGGGGAAATGTGTGGATGTGCTCAGGCTGTTCCTGTGTACTCAAACTGTGGATCTCCTGTAGCTTCTGTTCAGTGTAACACAGCAGCCCCCATTCTGTGGCTAACACAGCAGAAGGAACCTGTGAGGGGAGCAGAGGCCTGTGGGGCTGGTCAAAGGTGGGAGTGCTGGGCTGGTAACTTTGAAATGAGCCCAAGCACCCTCAGCCATACACTAATATTCCCAGGAGCTGTTGCCTTGTGGCTGTTGTCTCCTCTGCTGCTGCCAGGTGGTGGCTCTGAGCAACCAGGAACAGCTGAGACATGAGGTGAGGGGGGGCAGGTAGCAAAACTCTCACCTGGCCTCAGGGAAAGGGGAGCTGGTGAGTCTTGGGACAAATTAAAGGTAGTGAGTGTGCAGTGCTTGTTAATGATGCAGGTGTAGTATGGGGAGAGGGGCAAGAGGCTGCCTTAAAGCTTGGTAATACTCAAGGTTGCATCAGGTGCCTTTCTGGGGGGTAGCTGCCCTTCTTTATTCCTGCCTGGGTAATGTGAAAATTACTGCTCCAGTTTCCTGGGCAGGGCTAGGATGAGACTCCCCATTCATGCAGCAAGTCCCTCTGCACTGAGTTTATGAAAACCCATCTCCTGTGCATGTGGCAGCTCTGCAGCTGCCCCATGTGTGCACAAGGGATTTCTGTCCTTCCAGAGCAGAGCTGCTCTTGGAGAAAGGAGCAGGATGCTGGACATGTGCACCATCAAACTTTACACCACAAAATAGGGCAGTGACATCTGGGAATTCAACACAAGTGTCCTGAAAAGTCTAACCCAGCTAGACTTAAAAAGATGAAGCACAGCATGTCTGGTTTAGCTGTTCCCTCAACTCTCAATTCTTTGTTCCAGCACACTTTCATAGTCCAGTGACTGATCCTCTGAACTCTACTAGTTTTGTTACTTCCCCAGGACCATCCTGACTCATACTGCACCTATCACCTGCCTTTTTCTTTAGGTTCTATATTTTCCCTTATTAGCCATATTTATCCTTTATAATTTGGAGTGGTAACGCAGGAAGTCTTGGACACATGAGTATTTGGGATGGTAAACTTCTCCAAATTGTTTGTTTTGATGCGGTCTTAGAAATACTTTAGAATATTAGATTGCAGATTGCAGTGGGAGCTGCTCAGCCTAAACTGTTTTGAATAGTAATTATATTTTTACATCTTGAATTTTACTTATCTTTGTCTTGCTAACTCTTTTTCAGATTAATGAATATAGGCAAACAGGCAACTTCAGCTGTAGTTCATAAAGCTCTCTGCTGTCCACCTGATTTTAATTAAAGAATGCAATACTGCATTAGCACACAACTCAAGAGTGGCTTGAGCTAAACCAGAGACAAAGCTCTGCTGAGTATCTTTGTACCTCTTAGGACAGAGCTGTAGCCTGCTAGATGTAAGTGCATATTTCTGGGACTAGTGGAGATTGTAACTCTAAATCAGTCTCCAGATGTGTAACTGCTGGGGGATGCTGTGTGTGCATCTGCACTGTTTCTTTAACTCAGCTGTGTGTGCTGGAGCTTACAGCTCAGGGTTTGGATGATTGCAGAACTCTCCAAGAGCATCTCCTGTTTCTTTTGAACCCTTCTCTACCTTTGGCAGAAAGTACAGTGAAGGGAAAGGAGAAGACAAGCAAGCAGTGTTGGCTCTGCCTGCCCACAGCTGCAGAAGCAACAAGGCAGCATCGTGAAGGGCTTGGGAAGTAAGGGGGAAAAGCAGGATTTCAGCTGCTGAGCTGCAAAATGGGCCTTAAGTTGTCTTAAACTGGAAGAATGATTCTGCTGCCACAGTCCAGTTTTAAATTGCTCTGGCAGGCCAATTTTAAACTCCAGTGTAAAATGGAAGTCTCTTAAGGAGTAACTTAATTTTTCTTAGTGATTCAACATTCAGGCTGTAGAAAGTATTGTCACCTACTGATTGGTAGCTATCAGGTTGCTTTTTATCTCTAAGAGTTTAGGTACCTTATTCTGGACACCCTCAGAAGTCTGAAAAACCTGTTGGACATAGAAAATTAACTTTTAAATAGTAATTATATATTATGTAATAATAATTATCTTGTCTCTCCCCAGATGAAGTTAGGAATGGGACATACAGGCAGCTCTTTCATCCTGAACAACTGATATCTGGTAAAGAAGATGCTGCAAATAACTATGCTCGAGGTCATTACACAGTTGGGAAAGAGATAATCGATCTAGTTCTAGAGCGTATCAGGAAACTGGTAAGATTCTTCTTTACTGAAAGCTCTTAAACATCTTTTTTACCCTATTTTACAGGATTTGGAAATTAGGTTATTCAGTACATAGTTATTCAATACATAAGCTGTGCTTTATATTTTTTGTGGTAGGAGAATCTGTGCCCTTAGTCTACATCTGGTTTTATTCTTAGCCAGCTGAGAATGGCTGGATTATTTCTGTCAGATACAGCTTTCAAGTGGCCTAAAATGCTGATGAGGCACCTAAAACTTCATATGTAGTTTCTTGTTCAACTTCAGAAAGCCAGGACAAAAATTATGATTCACATAGTCCTGCTGGACAAGGGTTGGTCTCTGACTGTGGCTCTTTCAAGGAAGTTTAAATAGGAGTGTTTCCTTCCATGGTTTAGACTGTTTCCATTTCCTGCTGTTATGATTTCTGGATTAATTTTATGGTAATAACAGTAAAAAGAAACAAATCTCAGTAAGTGGGGATGTTTCAGGCTCCCCAGTACTTTGATGGTGTGGCTGACTTATGCAGATGGCAGCTTAGGAGGTCTGAGTTCCCTTTTTAGGGCTGCTAAGCGTGTACATTACCCAATCTGTGTCACAAAGGTGGGAATTCTCATTGCACAAAACAACCCAGGTGTACCTCTGGTGCTTTGATATGGAATGCTGAGTGTGCCTTCGTGAAGAGTTCACCTTTTGCAGATCACAACTGGAATTATTCTCAGCACTCGGCTGCCACAGTCTCTAATTAAAGCCAAGATAAATTTGCAGCAGGCTGTGCTTTGACCTGAAAAACATGGTTGTAGTTTCTTTTTACAAGCTGTTGGGAGTCCCTGTCAGTCCTGGGAATTGAGCTGAGCATCGTGTGGCACCTCTTTGTGAGGACAGAGCTGTCTCATTTTGTCATCTGAGAAGCCTGAACTGGACTGGCTCTGTAATACACTGTGACAGCTCCCTCCCCTGAAGAGATACATGCTTGGTACTTGTACAGGATTAGAACCAGGAGCTCTGGGATGGGGGATTGCTCCACTTCTGTGCAGGTAGAGAATGTCAAATCAGTGTAAGGGATAGTTGGTGTGTAGGTCTTTCAACATTACTGCTTTTCTTGATCATTGTTAATGGCCTTGGCTGAGAATTGGCAGTAAGGGGGATTTTGAGGTAGCAATTTGAAGAGGTTTAAAACAGCCAAGAATACAGTGTTTTTCATGGGATACTTCCTTGATTATTGGTGGGTAAATCAAATTCAGTACTTCTGAAGCTCGAACAGTTAGAATTCAGAGCTGTCTTTCTTGAGCTTGATTTGGGATGCTTCATGTCCACACAACGACTCCAACACCTGTATTTTCTCTTTCAGTCAGATCAGTGCACTGGCTTGCAGGGTTTCCTGATTTTCCACAGCTTTGGGGGAGGCACCGGATCAGGTTTCACCTCTCTGCTGATGGAGCGGCTCTCGGTTGACTATGGGAAGAAATCCAAACTGGAATTCGCCATCTACCCTGCACCTCAGGTCTCGACAGCTGTTGTGGAGCCGTACAACTCCATCCTGACCACCCACACCACGCTGGAACATTCCGACTGTGCCTTCATGGTCGACAATGAGGCCATTTATGACATTTGCCGTAGAAACCTGGACATTGAACGCCCAACCTACACCAACCTCAATCGCCTCATTGGTCAGATAGTGTCGTCCATCACCGCTTCCCTCAGGTTTGATGGTGCCTTAAATGTGGATCTTACCGAATTTCAGACTAACTTGGTGCCTTACCCTCGGATCCACTTCCCACTGGTGACGTACTCGCCGATTATTTCGGCAGAGAAGGCCTATCACGAGCAGCTCTCTGTGTCAGAGATCACCAACGCCTGCTTTGAGCCCTCCAACCAGATGGTGAAGTGTGACCCCCGGCACGGCAAGTACATGGCCTGTTGCATGTTGTACCGCGGGGACGTGGTGCCCAAGGACGTCAACGCCGCCATCGCCGCCATCAAAACCAAGCGCAGCATCCAGTTCGTGGACTGGTGCCCTACTGGTTTTAAGGCAAGTCTCAGTCCTGTCATGGCTTTTCAGGCTTCTCATTCACTGCCCTGGGCCCATGTGTGCTGGTTTAAAGGTAAACCAGCAGGGGAAATGAACTCAACTCAAAGGAGAGATTATAAGTCAGAATAACAATTCAATAAAATAATACAATTATACAGACAAACAGTTGGTTTTAACCCACAAAACCCAAATGTATAACGCAGCACCCTGGGGCATGAACAGAGTGGTGTTTTTTGGGCCCCCTGAGTCCAAAGTAAAAGGAGAGGGGGGAAAAAAACCTGTTGGTGAGAGTGGTGATTGCAGTCCAGTTGGAAAGTGGTGGTCTCAGTCTGGTTGAGTGGTGGTCTGCAGTCTTCCTCTGGATCCTATGAGTGGTTAAAAAAGTCCCAAGACTCCAAGATTATCTATTCTCCAGTTCAGGCAGAATGCCCAGTCCCTCCCTCAGGGCGGGGAGTTCCACACTGGGTGTGAGGACAGGAGCACCCTCCTATCTCACAGGCCTCTGAACACCCAGTTTAGAGCCTGAGGAGTCAGGCCCTGGGCAGATGGTGTAAATGGTCTGTTGATATCAGTTTCTGGGAAATGGCATGGAAGGCTATAGAATACACAGTTTTGGGTTACACCCATACAGTGATGAACTGGTCCCAGCTGCTCTAGTTAGGACACCATGGAGTGTATTTCCTCATTGAGCTGTTCTGTAGGTACCTGGGTTGTATTTTAGGAAATGGAGGTTTGGGCTCTCATACAGAGCAGCTTTGTGAGTGACACATTTTATTCAACTCTTGTTGTCTGACTTTGATTATGGTCTCTGTCAAACACCACAAAGAAACTCACGGTCTCTTCTGCATCTCCTGTAGGTTGGCATCAATTACCAGCCCCCTACAGTGGTTCCTGGGGGAGACCTGGCCAAAGTGCAGCGGGCAGTCTGCATGCTGAGCAACACCACGGCCATTGCTGAGGCCTGGGCTCGCCTGGACCACAAGTTTGACCTGATGTATGCCAAGCGTGCCTTTGTCCACTGGTATGTTGGAGAAGGGATGGAGGAGGGGGAGTTCTCAGAGGCTCGGGAAGATTTGGCTGCTCTTGAGAAAGATTATGAAGAAGTGGGCACAGACTCGATGGATGGAGAAGATGCAGGTGAAGAGTATTAAATCCAACAGTGAATTGCAAGTCTTTGCCACTTTACTGCCTCTTTAGTAGCAATGTAAATCATGTCAACTGATTGGAATAAACTTCTTTGATCAAGAACTTTGGTAGTGTCCAAGCAGTATGTATACTCATTAACTATATGCAGTCAGCAGTCCAGGACGTGGAATTTCTTTTTAAGGAAGGTAGCTGAATAAAATGACCATGCTGTAGTTCAATGAGTTCTTGTCCTTAAGACGTTGCTATTTGAAGACATATTAGTGTCTTATCCTCCAGAATGAGACTAAAATGAGCTGGAGCTTTTGCTGGAAGATGAGTTAGCTACATTTGTTTCTGAGACTCTAAAGCTGGTGTCACAAAAGGCAACAGGTACCTGTAAAAAATGCAACACCTTCAAAACCAAAGGCTATTTGGGTTAGTTTTCTTCTATTTTTAGATTTAATGGGGGCCAGTAACTTAGAGATGCAGTAACCTGGATGGGGAGGAGATGCCCAGGAAAGATGTGCCATAGCATGAGGAACCTGGAAGGGAAAGATGCCCAGGAAGGGTGTGTCATAGCACGAGGAAACTCCCACTACAGCCAGAACCTGTCTAGTGGTTGCCCTTGTGTTGCTGTGTCCTCCCACAGAAGGAACTGGAATCCCTGTCTGCAGCTCTTAGGAATCAACTTTTGCCTGAAGCAAAATCTCAGGGTTAGCTGGCCAGGGTTAAACACTAGTTTTCCCTAAATCTAATTGTTTTGTAGAAGTAATTAGTCCACGGGTTCAGATATGAACATTGCCATCCTTCTGTGTAAGCTGATGGAACAGGAGGGGATTTGGCTAATCAGGTTTATCTTCAGATGTGGACAGCCTCTGTCTGAAACCTTCTGCATGGACTGAGTGGGGGCCTTGGCACACAGGGAACCACAAACCAAATAACTTCACTGCTGCGGAGTTGGATGACTGAGGAATCTCCCCCAAAGGTGGAATACTCAAATGTCAAGATGATGATTGAATACTGAATGTGATTACAGGATACCAAAGATGAGATTTGGGCTGGAGAATTCCCTACTGTCCTATTTCAACCTTATTTATATTGCTTCTGATTTAATAGCAGAGTGTGATTGAAGCCAAGCCTTGCAGCATGTTAGCTGCAGATGTGCACACCTGCTTGGAGGGAGTCTCAGCTGGGGTATGTGAAATTCCTGAACTCCCTTCTGCTTGGAAGCCTCAGTGCTCAGGTAATGCTGCAGTATCTGACATCTCACAAAGTGGGGCCCTTTCCCTGGTCCCAGTTGGGTGGACTCGTTCTAGACCGGGGGTATCACCTCTAATTTAGAGTAACAGGCTGCTGCTGTTCCTGGAACAGCCTGGTCTGTGAGGGCTGACCAGGAATTCCTTGGGCTGAAAACCTGTTGTCCTGTCTCTCTGTTGGTTTTTGCAGCCATTGGGTTGAGTCAATCTGATTTGAAATTCTTGGAACTGGAAGCTGCCAATTTTACATAGATGGGGAGAGCAGTCTTAGGGCTTTACCACTTCAGTGAGTGGCTCAGTGTCAGCCACATTCCTGTGCAGGATGTGTGTCAATCATACCTCCAGCCATTCAGCACAGCTGAGTGTGGCCAGTGTTTCAGTGAGTTTCTTGTTTTGCTTTTCCTTGTGGTTTTATGGGTAGAAATAACCATCAAGAATTTAAAGTCCTGTTGATTAACTTATTTTCCTGCTTACTGGTTGATTAAGCAAATGTTTGGCAGGGGACAAGCACATTCCTTCCAGTCAGAACAGCTCCATTTCAGCACACCTTCAGGTTTTAGTGGGATGGCAGTGCCCAGGAGAGGAGTGTGCAAAGGGCTGTTTCATGCCTTGCAGGTGTCAAGTTTTCCCACTGAAGATCCTGTATGGCCAGCAGATCATGGAGAGGGCTCTGTGCCACAAGTGCCAGCACCGTGATTTCCTCTGGAAGTTCAGTGTTTCGGGGTTGTGGATTTCTGAACTGGCCTTCATTGTAATCTCTTAGTAGTGATTTGGCTCTTCTGTGAGGAATTTGGTTTCACTGAGGCTTGGCCTGCTCTGTCTCCTGCAGAAGTGTCTGGGTTTTACTGCACATGTGGATTACCCATATTTAGGACACTGCCAATGCAGTGGGAATTGGCTCGTGGTGTGTCTGTTTTATCCAGGCATGGACAGTGATGAGTCTGTGCAGGGCACAGCACTCAGCAGCTGTGTAAAACCCTTGTGCCTATGGAATGCTGAGCTCTGGAAAGCTGGGAATCTTGCTTTGTGTAGGCAGATGGGATGCATTATGCTTTTAATTTTTAAAAGTAACATGTAATGCTACTTAGAGAAGATGTAATCTGAAACACCACTGGACAAGGTTTCACAAGAGATGCTTTGTCACATGGTAGCCATTGGACTGATGCTGCAAACATATTATACATTTTCAGCCTACATCATACTTGAAATTTCTTTATATTAGTATTAAGAAACACTGTTGCCTTAGCCAGTGGGCAGCTGATCTCAGTGTAGGCATGTGTATGCTGAGCTAAGATAAGATAGGGTTTTTCTCAGATATGAAGCCAAGAAAATTACAGCAGGAAAATCCTGCTAAAACTGCTCTTGCTTCAGCGAGCTCCAGAAATCCTTAAACATGTTCTAATTACTGCCTCTATGGTTGAATGAACAAATGTGTGGTTCATCTGTTTCCTGAAACGTAGAGGAGATCTTGCACTGAATTAAAATTTGAGTTTAAGAGTGTGTACCTGGGACTTGCAGAGGCTCATATGAGCTGCCCCTTTAAGGAAACTGCTTGCTTTGCACTCTGAAAGCCTTTCTCTAATTCTACCCTTTAAATGTTGTTTTCTTTGATAAGAAATGCCCATAGTCGAGCTTTGCACAGTCATGTGCCTGTTTGCACTGGCAGAAGTGCAGGCATTATCTGGTGGTAACTAAATATATCTTTACCTGTGTGGTGACACAGCTTTCTCCAGTATTGAGATTGGCAATTAATAGCTCTCAGCTGATGGAATCACTTGTGTGAGTCATGAAGTGAAGGAGGAGGAGGAGGAGGAAGTGGGCTGGAGCCCATGGGGGTCACTGTGAACTTTGTAAATTCTGGTGTTATCTGTAAGATCTGTTCTAGGACAGTTCTGGTGCTGTGCCAGGGGAATGCAATGCAGCAGAATCTGATTTCCACCCACTCTGCCCTCTGAAAAAGCAATCTGAGTCCCCTTTAATGTGCTAATATCTATATTATATATATAATTATGTACATTCCTAATTTCTATAGTAAGCATGCCACAGTGTAATTGTAAGATAAAAATCTCATTTGGGCAGCAGAGGTAACATAAGCCCACAGCTACACATGTGGACACCTCTTTCCTACAGAGCAAACTGTTCTCAAATAAAATCAGAAAGGGCTTCTGTGCCTCTGATAGGTCAAGTTCTGTCACACAGGTAACATTCACCCATTCAGCCTATTGTTGCAAAGCAGAAACTTATCTAAGGGAGCTCTTTGGAATTGGAATTGGTGAAATTTTAAAGTGAGTAAGTACAGAAACAAAAGGGCAACTCCAGTATTGTGCTGGACAAAGGGAAGAGATTGCAAATGACACTGCTTTTGGCAGTGTTTTTGGAAAATACAAAGCATTATCTGAAAAAAATGGGTAGTGTATATTGGTAGTAAAGATTCTCTGGCTCTACCTTTTTCCTTTCTCCACAGGGCAATGGTGAAGAGTTGGACAGTGATGGTTCCTGGGCAGTTTAGGGTGACTTCTTGAGGAACTAGTGGGAAAGCCAAGGGAATAGCAGTGTCAATCCATTACTTTTTGCCCACTTAGAGCAGCCACAGTTATGTTGCCACAGTTCTTGGCTGTCTTGTCCCAGGCATTCAGCCTTGCCAGGCCTGCTATTGGCATCCTGCTCCCACTCTGGTGAATTCCCCAAGACAAGCCAGGCCAGCATCGTTCTGAGCTCACCTCTGCTTTTCAGTCAAATCTGTGTGAATGTTGTAACAGCAGAGACCTGGTGCTGCTGATGTGCTGCCCTGTGCCACTCACCTCTGTGTGCTGCCAAATAAACCTGTTTGCCTTTGCACCAGGCCATGGTTTCCTGTATGTAGGAGATGCTGCACAGAAGCAAAGCTGCAGTGGTCACTATTTATAGTGCAAAGCTCTTTCAGTGTAATGGGGGGGATTTTTTCACTGGCCTTGCTGAAGTTTTGTAGCAATGGAAGATTCCGGTTATTTTGCAGATTTTTGTCAATCACAGACTGTTTTGGGTTGGAAGGGACCTTAAAGCTCATCCAGTTCCACCCCCTGCCATGGGCAGGGACACCTCCCACTAGACCAGATTGCTCCAAGCCCCATCCAACCTGGCCTTGGACACTTCCAGGGATTCAGGGGCAGCCACAGCTTCTCTGGGCAACCTGTGCCAGGGCCTCACCACCTTCACAGTACCTTTGAAGTCACATTTCTTCTGTAAGTCATAAAAGTTTAGGAAGAAAAATCAGCCTGGTATTAAATGTGAAGATGCCATATCCTGTATAGGAGCTGTGAACTACCATGGGCGAGAAAGGACAGAGGCTTCTGTCAGGAAATCATAGTGCATTAGGTGACTCCTGATCTTGCCAGTTTTGTCATGTTTATAAAGATTACTTCAAATAAAAAAGCATTTTCATTTGAACTCTGAAAACAAGGACTGGGTTTATAAGCATATTTAGCAGTAAAGACCTGAAGAACAATTTTCCATCATACTGCAGGACTCCCTGGAAGGGCTGTAGAGGTTCTGTGTGTTGGGGCGGTGATAATGATTAATCCCTTCCTTCTATCTGGATCTGAACTGGAGGGAGGACTAACAGTGTTACTTCCAGGCTGTGCAAAGACTTTGATCTACAGATTTCCCCTAAAAGTTGGGCAAGCGGATTAAAGATGTGGAGTCTCAACTGGCTGCTATGGGGAGAGGAATTGAGAACATGATGAGGTGGGAGAAATTACATTGCTCTGAAGGTATTGTAGGTGTTAGCTGATGAGACACTGAGAAATACCAGGACACTAAATAAAAAATAAAAATTTAAAAAAAATAAATAAATAAAAAGAGGAAAAGGGCAAAAGTCACATGAGGAGTGGTGCCTCGTGGAGCTTTTCAGTGAATTGAGTCTGTTAAACCCTGGTCTCCACCTTTCTTTCACATTCTTCTCCATCTTCTGCCATATCCCTGTTTCTTGGCGTTCTGCAGACTTTCCTTTGCGTGGCCAGCTTCCTGTGGCATAAAACATGTCCAGTTGTTTATTCTCAGATCTTGTGATGCTGCCCTGTTTCCTCAGCCTTCCAGGCATCGTTCAGGAGCGTGTTTCCCACTTTCTCTGCAGCACGATTTTGGTTTCCCTGGTCTGTGTCAAGAGCTTGGAGTACTTGGGCAAAAAGAAGTTAAATTCTTCTCTTCAAATGTTTACTAGAAAACAATAGCTGTAAATACTAAGTTTGAGGGTCTAGAAGACATCCCAGAAACACTTAGGAATTGCTTTTTTTCTAATACTGAGCAGTTTATTAGAAATGCAGGGAGACTTGGGAAGTCTTAAGTGAATTACTCTTTATGAGAAAGAAAGGAGGTGGATCTGACTCCCTGTAAAATGAAGTACTCCAGCACACTGGATGTGCTCAACTTGGCTTTAAGAACTACTCCAGCTTTCTGTGTGACACCAGTAAGTGTGCAAGGGGTCTCTCAATTTTGGCCCAGTGTGTGCAGCTGTGATTGTGTTACATCAGCTGCAAAGCTGAGGGAGGAACAAGGGTTTAAACCTTTCTTTTGGGGGTTTCAAAAAAGTGGGAAGAGAGGCGTGATCTTAAGCAGGAATATTGAAATTCACTTTATAAGTTTGGGACTGGAGATCAGATGGTCAGGGAGAAGTTGAAAAAAAAATGTTGAAGCTGACTTTACAGGCTGGGTTTGTGTCCATCTGGATGTGATTGGTGCTCCAGAAAGGCTGCCCCAAATGTGTTGCATTAGGCCTTTCTCCCCCTTCAGCTCTGTTCCCTTTGGGAGGTGATGGGTGATGTTGAACTGCCATCACACTGTGGTGAGGGCCTGTTTGTGGCTTCCTCAAGAGCTGCAGTTCTTTTATCTCTAAATAGTTCAGGATTGAAATGGTGAGATACTGTTGCTGGGCTCTATCTGCTGATTTATCTCTGTCTGCTACTTACACACCAGTCAGCTCTGCTACTCGGGCAGTTCATCAGACAGATCAGAGGAGGAGATATTTGGGCAGTCCATAACTCTCCCAAACTGTGCCTTATGTTTGGTGGGCAAGATTCACTTTTCCAAACATATCTGTTTAGTGACCTGTAGCCTGAGTGAGGTGTGCTGGGATCCTTTTGCAATATCAAGGGGATTAGGGGAAAGAAGATAAAGGGGAGCAGGGTTTTTTTCTGTCCATTCTAAAGTTAGATTTTTCTAAGTGCCTGTTGAAAGCCAAATGTGTCAAGTCCAGAACTTGCATTTGACTTCGAAAGGCTTAAATTGGGACAAATTATTCTGTCCAAAATGGCTCAAACTTACCGAGACTTTGCTCAGGAGTGACTCAGGGAGCTGGGGGGGTCTCAGCCTGGAGAAGAGGAGGCTCAGGGGGGACCTTTTTGCTCCTTCCAAATCCCTGACAGGAGGGTGGAGCCTGGGGGGTGTGTCCAGCTCTGCTCCCAGGGAACAAGGGACAGGAAACAGCCTCAAGTTGCACCAGGGGAGATTTAAGCTGAACAGTAGGGAAAATTTATTAATGGAAAGGGTTGTCAAGCACTGGAAGGGGCTGCTCAGGGCAGTGGTGGAGTCACCATTCCTGGAAGTGCTCAGAAAACACGTGGATGTGACGCTTGGGGACATGGTGCAGTGGTGGGGGAGTGGTTGGACTCGATCTTAAAGGGCTTTTCCAACCTCAGTGATTGCGATTCTTACCCTGAGGTTTTTATCTGTCATTTCTGTGACTTTCTCAAGACAAGAACCTCTGAGGTTACTGGCTGTCAAGTGTTCCAGTTCCTGTTTCAGAGGTGGCTGCTGTGAGGGGCTTGTTGCAGTGCTTCAGATTAGGGAGGAACTCTTCAAGAAGGCTGCCAAGACCTTCAGCATCTTCACGTTACTTTTCCTTTTGTTAGAGCTCTGTGGCTGCAACTGTCAAAGGCATTTCATGGTCTTACATCACCACCACTTGCAAAAGCTGCACTTCAGTCATTCTGCTGATTGTGGGGATCTTTGTGGCTTTTCAGTTATTTCAAAACCCCGTTGTGGAACTTGGCCTGGGTGACTGCTGCTGGTGTGCAGCGTTTCCAAGAGATGCTAGTGTCCCATTTTGAGCCTGGTGGTGTTTCCCAGCAGTTCTGTTGTTGATTCTGTGCAATTCTACACAAGTTGTCACAGGAGTGCCCCATGCTGAGTTTTATATCTGTATATATTATGTATATATGTATATTTTAGATCTTACCTGCTGGCTATTGCTGTCCCTGTCCTCCCTCTTGTCTTGCCCATGCAATCATACTCTTACACTGCCTCTGGCACTAAGTTTTATGTTAAATTGGCAAAGAAAAAATCCCTTTCTGCAAGGAGGGCACAGTTTTCTTTTGCTCTCACAAACTCTGTGTAGGATTAACTGGGTGCTGGAGCAGGGAGGGAACTGTGGGATGCCAGGGGTCACCTACAGCTGCTGTGAAGCCACAGGCTCCACTGTTCTCTGCTGACTGGGACAGGATGGTTTCTGCCTTTGTTCTTCACAACTTCCATGGTGTGTTTATGTGGAAGGCAGAGCCTGTGCATGCATGGAAGTGTCCCAGTCACGTCTCAGTAAGTTATAGAACAGTTTCTGCCATTGTCCACAAATGCTTTTGAATCTGGTGTTAATGCTTTGCAGGGAGCACATATGGTACCCAGAGATGGAGGTTCCTACTCCCTGACTTCCCTCTTAATTCCAGCAAAAGTTACTGCCCCTTCCATGCAGAGTACTCCTGTTTCTATGCAGAGTGCTCCTGTTTCTTGTTTTACTTTTTGCCGTGTTTAGTGTTTGTCTTCCTCTCTCTGTTTTCAAATTCTGTGCCTGTTTTTTTTTGCTTGCTCACTGCTGTTGCAGATCCAACAGAGTGTTTTGGCTCCAGCTTTGTCTATTAGAGCATATGTGCACTGGCTTCCTTGTTATCACTGCCTGCAAGTATTTAATGTGTGGTAAGTGTGTTGGACCTGCATGTGTTGAATCTGCCTGATGAGGCTGAGGGGGGGCAGCTTGACCCTGTATTAACTTAGACCACGTTTACTTTGGATTGGATGTATTAAACACTCATATGTGGTTAGTGCAGACACCTGTGTGCTGATACACCCATTTTTTTGCTAATTGTAGGTGGTGGCAGAACAAGAGCTTTCCTCACTGTTGTGCTTCTGGTCACTAAAGGCTTTTCTTGTTTAGTCTTGTACTTCCTTGCGAAAGGTGCTCTGAAACATGTTGGAGACTTTGAAATTTTTACATCATCTTCCTCAGATGTGTGGGATTCCAGGTATGAAGGCAATAAGCCAGGCTTCCTTTGTGAAACTCCCTCAGAACTTGGTGCATTTGGAGGCCTGATTTTTTTTTGACTGTAGAGCTTCTAAATTGTTTCCATTGCCAGGTTGTTTAATCCCATCCTTTCCCCTTTGAATGCCTTCCAGCTCCCCAGCTGGTTTTAGCCCATGTGCCATCTCCCTGATTCAGCATCAGTCTGCCTTGGTATGATTCATGCAGGCTCTTGCCACTTTTACTGACTTTGTCACCTTTGTCATCAGTATTGACTGAAATGTCTTCTCTGCCTTAATTCCCGTAGCTCTTGCACTTTCACCAGTGTACCTGAGTGATCTACAGCTATTTCTGCACCTTTAAATCCCTTTCAGAAGCAGTTTTTCTACGGTTCTTCACCAGGGAATGAGTGGTTTAAACCCTAAACTTATTCCTGACTCCTTGTCAGCTCCGGACTGTAAATTTTTAGTGGATTTTAAGTGATCCACAGGGGCTTAGATGGCTTTGTGTGTACTTGCTGTTTGAAACCAGGCTACTAGCTAGGTGGGAGAGTTTGAGAGTGTAAATCCCTCTGGAATGCAGGTGTCCAGGCACAAGGATGCCCCAAATCCTGTGCTGTTGCACAAGGTAATGAGGTCTCCTCACTGCCTTGGTAATGTCACCTTTGGTGTGTCTGAAAGCAAGTGAGTCCTGGAGCATGTCTGGGTAACCGAGGGGGATTTTTGGCTGTAGCAGAGGCAGGAAGCCTGACTAGGAACAAGATTTGCTAATTAAACACTTTCTGCAGAAACAGCTTCTTTCCTTGCCCAGGCCTAGGGGTGTCACAGCATCAAGGGAGAGGACAGGGGCTTATCTGAGGTGGCACAGTGTGGTGGCTCGTGGTGACAGTGGGCTGTGCAGGGCTGGCACGGGGCACAGTCTCCTGAGCTGTGGGGGTTTTACTGCTGCCTCTGCTCTCTCTCTGCAGAAACCACAGCTGAGTTCAGATCCTGCTAGGAGACCAGTCATGATGGCGCTTTTTGTTTCACTGCAGCCAAGGGGTTGGAGCAGAGAAGCTGCATTTTCATGTCTGAAATGGTGTTTTTCTAAGAAAAAAGATGCTCTGTGGTTTTATGCATCATGGCAAATTGTGTTTCCCAAGTTGCTCTGTTGTTACTTTCTCAAGCATCGAGGCCTGAGGCTGAGCCAGTCACCCCAGGCTCCCTGTACAGTCAGTGCAGAGCAGCAAGGGGGGTTTAGGGTGAGGTTACTCTGACCTATTTTAGGCACCTGCCTTAAGATAATAAACTTCAAAGCCTTACTGTCACTGACTGTCAGTGCTCCATTGATGACAGGTCCCTTGTCAGCCTCCACACTTGGAGAGAATCCCACCTGCTGCATGTCCTGCCTGGAAGCAGGTTTTGTCCCCCACTGCTGCCACTTGCATGCTGAAGCACAGGAAGGTACAACCCAAATTTGTTGAGTGTGAGTCAGCAGCTGCCCGAGAGTGAGGTGAGGCGTGTGAAACAGCACCTCAGCTCTGCCTCTTCCAGTGCTTCCCACAGCTGTGGTTTGCTTATCCTTGTTCTGAGGGTAGTCTGGGCAAGGATTTGGAGTAAGGCTTTGCTCAGCTTTAATAGCAGCTAATGATAGGGTAAGGGACTTGTAGAATTTTATTAATAAAAGCAATGCCGAAGGCAGTTGCACAACTGCAGAGGAGTTTCATATTGGAGCAGAGGTATTTTATGCCTCCATGTGCTCACCAGCTGTTCTTACCTGGTGTTGACAGTCCCCCCTGGAGCTGTGTGCAGCTGGGGCACTTCCGTCCTCGGCCGCTCTGTTCCAGCCCACAGCCGAGCTCAGGTTTCCTGCCTCCCCCTCAGCACGGCCCCTCCACAGGGCTTCCTGTGCCTGACATCTCTTGCCTGAGGAGTTCGGGGCTGGTGGGGCTTTTCAGGTCCCCCAGAGCGCAGAAGAGGTCACAGACAGGGAGCAGGGGCTGAGCCAGCACAGAGAGGGGCAGGGGCATGGAGTGCAGCTTCTAGAGGAAGGGCAGAAATACATGGAAACCAGAGGTTCTCTTCTAGCAAAGCTGCCAGCAGAGTACCTAATTCTCCATCAAAATGCTGCTGCTGCTGAGACTCACTTCACCAAGGCACAGTGTGAGACAGGCAGTTCTGGTATGTGGCACCAGAGCAAGAGCCAGAGAGGTGTCTGTGAGCTGGGAGCTTTGCTATAAATGTCCATAGCCTGGTATATCCAGAATACTCCATCATTTTAACCAGGATCCTGAGATTTTTCAGTACCTTGACATTAATAGTCCTGTTTCTCAAGGACTGACATGCATCACCATCTCTGGAAGCAGCTGGAAAATGTAAAACCCTTCTCAAGCCTTGATGATGACACTTGGACTGCTTTGCAGGTTCGTACAGGCTGCTGGTTTGCCCAGGAAAACTGGTTTGGTTTGATCTGTCAGAGATTCTGCTTACTAAATCTGTTTGTTCCCAGGAGCCTATTTTCTTAAAGAGCAGAGAGGCTCAGCACATCTCCCTCCCTGCCCTGTGCTCCTCTAAACATGCAGTACTTTAATTTGGCCAAACTCTGCTGATGAAATGAGGGCTTTGACTTCAGTAGAGTTTCAACTCCATATGTGGTGCTGATTGTCCCTGGACATGGCAGGATCTCCTCCACCTTGGTTCTGGGTTATTCTGGAGTGCAGTTTGTGTAATATTAGCATGTTTTCCTAAGTTTTGTTCACTGGGCAGCCTGTGGGAGCTGCTTGCTTGGCTTGTGCAGTGACCAAAGTTGGAGATATCTTCTGTCTGCTCAGAAGTCCAGGGTATGGTGTTTCCTAAAGCTCTTTTCAGTGTCCTGCTGTCCTAGGCCAATAGTACCAGCACGGGGTGGTTGTTGTAGGAACTGGCTGCAGTACATGTTTGTGCTGTGGTACAGAATTAAACTGGACAGAGCCAGGCTGCTGGGATGGAAGGTGCTGGCTGAAGGGAGGGTACCCAGCCATTGTCTGAAGAGGAGAGGTGGTCTAGGATGGCAAAGGCAGGTACATAAAAGGGGAAAGATTAGTCTGCCCCTCTACTCTGCTCTCGTGAGACCCCACCTGCAGAGCTGCCTCCAGCTCTGGGATCCCCAGCACGTGAAGGACGTGGACCTGTTGGAGGGAGTCCAAAGGATGCCAATAAGCTGATTAGTGGGATGGAGCTTCTCTGCTGTGAGGAAAGGCTGAGGGAACTGGGACTGTTCAATATGGAGAAGAAAAGCTCTGGGGAGACCTAATTGTACCCTCCCAGTACCTGAGGGGAGCTGACAGGAAACATGGAGAGAGACTATTTACAAGGGATGGAGTGACAGGACAAGGGGGAATGGGTTCCCACTGACGCACAGGTTGCCCAGAGAAGCTGTGGCTGCCCCACCCCTGGAAGTGTCTAAAGCTAGGTTGGATGGGACTTGGAGCAACCTGGGCTAGTGGAAGGTGTCCCTGCCCATGGCAGGGGGTGGAATGAGATGATCTTTAAGGTCCCTTCCAACCCGAACCATTCCATGATTCTATGATCTTTTTTGCAGTGTCTAAGTCAGATACATAAATGTAAACAAGTCAGTATAGGCTGTGGGAACAAGGTGCTCCAGGCAGGTGATGGCTGGTGCAGGAGAGTGAAGGGGAGGCTTACACTGGTGGGAAAGTTCCCAGTATTGTTCCCATCCAAGAAAACACAAAATAAGTTTTGTTAAATATCCCTACAGGCTGAGGGGACTTCCTGCACATAAACAGTGTGTGAGGAAAGCTGTGCTGCAACAGCGTGTAAAGGGACACTGGGATGGGCAGGGTTCTCAATAGATGCTCTATTTGGGGCTCACAGCTGGATGAGGATAGAGGAATTGCCAAGGAAAAATCCCTGATGTGGTGAAGAGTGTTTGGCTTCAGTTGTAAGCCTTGGCACTCCTCCCCTTGGGCCAACCCCTTTTGATGGCCTTTGGACTACGTGTTGGAATCCTGCTCCTTTATTTCTCGCTGTCCCTGCTCAGTCCCTGCTTGGTCCCTGCCAGCCCAGCAGCTGCTGTGTCTCCTGGGTTAACACTGAGCTGCAGCAAACAGGGAAGTTCTGCTCGTGGGGGACAAATGGAACAGGCTTGGAGAAAACCCATCTAATAAAAGGTGTTAATTAATGACAGTCAACTGAACCATGAAGAAGGAATGCCTGCATTCTCATTCCAACAGAGGGAAATCTGCTTTCCTTCCTGCAGTTTGTGCCTCTGACACTTGGGGAATTGGGTTTCTAAGCCAGACAGTGCTGTGCCACACTAATCCCCTGAACAGAGCAAACACTGCAGATGTCACAGCAGAGGGAAGACAGACAGAAGGCAGCATGCAAAAGTACACATTTGTGGGGATGAAGTGTTTATGTTTGCAGATAGCAAGGTGGAAGGACGAGTAAGATGCCTCATGGGATACACAGACCCTCCAGGGCTTCCTGCTTACCTTGAATCTCCATCTTATCCAGCCCTGAGCCACCTTGCCCTCCCTTCAAGGCAACTGCTTCTTATCCTTGGGTCATCCCTTGATCTCCCTGCTCTGCTCACCTTCAGATCTTTGTACCCAGCGCTTTTTCTCCTCCATCACAACTTCCCAGGAACAGCACTTGTGTTTGAGTGGTTTTTCATCACAGTCCCGTGGGAGGCCTTTGGATGTGACAGGATTGGCAGAAACAGTCCCACTGCATGTGGTCCTTCCAGCTCTGGCAAAAGGGGTCCTCAGGGAGTCATTGCAAAAAGGATTTACTTGCCAAACACCAGAACCCAATGGTGTTCAAGCATCCCTGATGCTCTTGGGGACCCTCAGACCCAAAGTCACAAAAGTAGTATTCTCCTTCCTGCCAGAGCCCCTCGAGTTTGGGATGTGCTGCAGAGCAGCTGTTGGAAGGTGATGAACCAGCTTAGTTTTCTCTCCACATTTTGATATTTGGTGATTTATACTGTAGGGTCCCTTGGTGTAAACAGAAGTACAAACAGATTATGGTGTGGTTTACATCTGGGGTTGAAGCTTCCTGTGTAAACCTGCTACTCTTCTGTACAAGGAATGGGGTACAGAGACTTCTGTCAGCTGTAGGTAAAATTCAGGGAAGAAAATGGCAGGAGCCCCCTGGAAATTGGAGATGTTCCTGAGGGCTGAGGCCCCTCCAGGGCTCCCAGAAGCTGAGCCTGCCTGGCACCATGAAGCCATGTCAGGGTGTGACTCTGGGCCCAGCGTGTCCCTGCAAGGGTGAGACTGTGAGAGTTCAGCTCCTACTGTGGTGCTGCTCAGCTTGGGCCATGTGCTGATCCAAGGCAGCCCCTGAGCTGTGGGGCACAGGGGCCTGTGCTGCCAGGCTGGGAGCCGGTGCCTCATCCCCTGTGCCCTTGGCAGCTTCTCTGAGCCCTGGCTGTGCAGGGAGGTGTCCGACTCCTCCCTATCCCACGGGTGTGCAGCCAGGGAGGGACAGCTCCGAGTGGAAGATCCCTCCCTTTGCCATCGCCTGTATGAACGTTTTACAAAAGCTGTGTCCGTTTTCCTTCCTTCGTTTTTAAGCGAGGACAAGAATTAGGTTTGTCTTTAAACTGTCCATGAGTGCTCTGTGCAAGTTTTTGTCCTCCTCATCCCCTCTCCTGGCGATGTTCCTCTGCTGGGAAGGGCTGTGTGACCCGGAGCTGATGGGCTGAGAGTTCCTGCTGTGGGTAAACCGGACCCCGAAATCCTGCGGCTGCTGCTGAGCCTGGAACTCACTGTGTGATTTTTCCAGCCGCTGCACTAACAGTGAGCGCTTTCTCCGAGTTTTAGCCGAAATTTGAAGCCAGTGAGCGAAGTCTCATTAAAAAATGACACCCGGGAGCATCGTGCGCTCGTCTCAAAAAAGTTGCCATTTATTATTTGTTTAACTGCCGGTTGTTACGGCGGTGACCGTAAAACCAGCGAGGGATGGGCTTTGTTGCCCGGAGGGGCCGCGGGGGTCGCGGCCGGGGGTCCCCGCGGGGGTCGGGGGGGGCGGTACCAGGGGAGGGGCGGGAGCGGGGCCCCCCCAGCCCCCCCCTCCCTCCGCACACGTGCGGTACGTGCGGCGCCTGCTGCGGCGGGGCCGCCCCTCCCCCGCCCGGCGCCGCCCCCTCCAATCCCCGGTACCGGGAGCGGGACCGCCCCGGGGGGAAAGGGGGGGGACCCCCGTTAACCAGCGGCGCGGGGGGGGAGGTCACCTCGGGAGCGGGGCAGCCCCTTATCCCCGCGCTCCCGGTGCCCGCGGGCAGGACAATGGCCCCGTTCTGGCCACCCCACACACACACACACCCTCCCCCCAACAAAGGGGCCGGGCCGGGGCCGCGGGGGCTCCACGGCCAGGGCAGACAATGCGGCCGCGCGGACGCGCACGGCCCCGCCCCGCGCGGGTGACGCGGCCTCGGCGCGGCCAATGGCGGCGCGCGGAGAGGCTCTTTAAAAAAAGAAGCGCCGGCCGGGGGCCCGCTGTCAGCTGTGCGGATCCCTCCGCGCATGTAAACACAGCGCCGGCGGCGCGGGGGGGGCGGCGCGGGACCTGCACCGGCCGCGGGGCTGCGGGAGCGCGGCCGAGGGGCCTCCCCGAACCAGCGGTGCTGGGGGGAGCGGCCACGGCGCGGCCGCAGCGAGGGGGCCGCGCACAAAGGCGGCGGGGGGGGAGGGGAAGGAGGGGAGAGGGACGCGGATCTGCGGCCCGGCGGGGCGGGGGGCACCGGGCGGGATCCGCGGTGAGCGGCGCTCGGGGGGCCTCGCTGTCCGCCGGGCCCGGGTAGCGCGGGGGGTGGGATCGGCGGCGCGCGGGCCGCTCTGAGTTCCGCAGGATCCGCCGCCGGCTCTTCTCCCCCAACTCACCCCCCGCCACCTCCCCGGGGCCCTCCCCGGTCCGGCCCCGGCGCCCCCGCACAAAGGCGCGGGCGGGGCGGGGCGGCCGCGCCCCCTCCCCTGCCCGGGCCGGCGGACTTTTTTCCCAGCCCCGGCCCCCCCGCGGACGCGCACGGAGCGCGGCGGCCCCGGAGATTGTTCGGATCGCGGAGCGGAGCGGCCGCCCCGGCCGGGCCATGGCCGAGTTCCTGCCCCCGCCTGAGTGCCCCGTCTTCGAGCCCAGCTGGGAGGAGTTCGCCGACCCCTTCGCCTTCATCCACAAGATCCGGCCCATCGCCGAGCAGACCGGCATCTGCAAGGTGCGGCCGCCGCCGGTGAGTGCCCGCATGGCGCCGCCGGGAGCGGCCTTTGTGTGGGGCCCGGCCCCCCCGGCCCGCGGCCGCGCAGGTGACCCCGGGCAGGCGGGGCCGCCCCCGCCGCCGCCGCTCCGAAGTTTCACCGGGGCCGCGGGGCTGAGGGGACCGACGGGACCGACCGCTCCCCCCCACCGCGAAGTGGCTCCCAAGTGCCGGGGGAGTCGGCGGAGCGGCCGCGGGGGGAGCGGGGAGCGGGGGGGCGGCTGCCCCGGCCGGCCTGGCCTCCCCTCGGCCTGCGGGGTTGTCGCCCGAAGCGGCCCCGCCGAGCCTCGGAGGAGGTGCCGGGGTGCTGCCCTCCATGTTGGCATTGTGGCCGTGAGGGGCCGGGGGGACCCGCTCCCCTTCGCCCCCGGCCCCGCTGCCGCCTCCCCCGGCCCCGCCGCGGCCACGGCTCAGTTTTAGCCCGGGGAACTGTTCCTCAAGTTGGACAAGACCAAACTCCGCGGCCGTGAGTTTGGCTGGTGGCTCTGCGAGCTGAAGCCTAGACAGACATGGCCACCATTTTAGAATGCAATACACACTGGGAAGAGTAATAAGCCTTCATCTTCATCATCATCATCTCGGCCGATGGTGCAGTGAGCTCAAAATTGGAGCGTGAATTCTGGTTTCCTTTTGTTGGTCGGCTCAATTTATTGAGAAATACTGTGGCGATCCTAGAATCATAGTTTGTGTGGTCACAATTGTTAGTTTGTTTAAAGGGATGAACACCCGCACTGGTGAGGAGAGGGGCTTCTCGGGGTAAAAATATATTTAAACGATGCGTGAATCATCCTTATTTTGAGTGAATTGCTCTTTCCCTAAGCTAAAAGTGGTGCGAGTCAGGGGTGGTGCAGCCGGGTTGAGAGTTAACATGACGGCAACAACTAGAATGTTGAACAGGCACTGAGTTTAAATCTCCTCCAGCAAGGGGGCAAACTGACAGAGAACAGTTCTGCAGAGTGAAGTTTTGCGAGGGAGACTTTGAGTTCACAGAAATAATTTTCAGAAACACACACTCCTCACTTTGGTGTGTTAGTTGTTGCTGAGACTCCTATTGGTGTCCATCCTTTTTCTTACGAATTAAAATAGTCGTAAGTTGCTGAATTAGTGTCTGAGGTGGCAGAAATGTTTGTAGTGAATAATGTGATTCTCGCTGGAGAGAAAGGTGTTTCAGCCCTCTGGAGGAAGAGTCCTGGTTTGCAGTGTTAGGAGCACTCTTGAATTTGTGCCCCCGTAGAATGTGCCAGTGCCCCTTTTCATGCAGGCAGACAGATGCTGACAGAGTTAAGGGGAGAAGATGGTTTTTGTTACAGAGTCACCATTGAACTTCCATAATATTTTTGAGTAGAATGATCTTTCTGGGTTGTACATTGTCAACAGCATTTTAGCAACTGTGAGCAGAACAGAATTTTCTTTTGCTTTTGGGGTATTTTTTCTTTTTTGTTGGTGGGGTTTTTTTCCCCTTTGTGATTGTTTTTCAAAAAAAAGACTTATCTAAAAAAATCTCATCTGTTTCTTGGCTGCTTGTTTAAAAAGCCAAAAGCTTATAAGAAAGCTTCTTGTAGGCTCTGTTATCTGTTGGAGACCATAAATCAACAGCCCTCTGAAGGACTAAATTACTTATTGCAGCTGCAATATTACTTATGTTCAGCCGCTCTCATCTTCTCTTCTTGAAGAGGCAGGTTTTGCACCAGGTGTTGGACCTGCCTGGCTGCGTGATCAGCTCCTTCTCTGAGCCTATTTAGAAGCAGGATGAAAATAGTTGGAGCTGCTGAGGGCTGAGCGCCCGGTAGTTGCGTGGAGTCTGGCTTTGGGAGAGCTGAGCTCCCGTGGCTTTATCTCTACCCTGGATAATGCCTGGGATGACTTGTGAAGTGCGTGGTTGGTTCAGCGGCCTGGAGCATAGAGGGAGCTCTTCCAGAGCGACCAGAAAAGCCTTTAAGTTGACGTAGTTCCTGGCCTTCCTCCTGCAATCAGGAGCCGCAGTGAATATTCAGTTATTGTTCTTTTCGGTGTAATCGAGGGGTCTGTAACACCGTGAGCCACAGACTGTACTGCCCTTTGCACAACAGTGCCTGTGTTCCCACCGGATGCCTTGTTTGGTGATGGCTGAGGTTTGGAATCTTCCTGCATCCGAGGGAATCTCTTGCCGGCGTGCTCAGTCCGGTTACGTGCCGGGGAGCAGGTAGGCAGCACCATGAGCTGTCAGGATCTGTGCTGAGAAAGGAACTGAAAATTTAAAGGCTGGGTTGGCATTATTTTAGTTTAAACTCTGCTGGGCCATTATCAGCAGATGAATTTGTGTTTCTGTATCTGAGCTGCAATATGGAATAACGTTGTGTGAGACTGGTGGTGCCCAGCTGTAGCTTCCTCATTTGCTCATGGTGAAGTCCTTCCTCTGAAGCTGGCTTTGATGCTCCAGCACTGGAGCACACAGAGGAGAGTTCCCTGGGCTCCCAAGGACCGGGGGCAGCGCTTTCTCTGGTCCCTTTCCGCTGGCATTACCTGGGTACCAGGTGAGCCTGGAGGAAGCCACAGCTGTGGTGGCTTGTCTTGTGTGGCAGTTTTCAAGGACAGTGAACTGTTTTGTGAGGGGAGTATCGAGGCAGCTGATGTCCAAAAGATATCTGGGTGGAAGACAGGATTCTGGGTGTTCATGAGATGAAAGAATATCCAGAAATATAACAGAGGTGTAATTCCTGCATGGCAGTTTCCAGTTGAGAACTCAAGGAAGCTTTCTTCCTCTTCATTCCTGTTCAGTTTGTTTCAGTCTTCACTAATGACTGGGTTTTGCTCTTGTTTGGGGATGCTGAGATGCTGCAGTGACTCTCTGGTGGAGGGTGCAGCAGTGACCAGCTCCCTGGCACTGTTCTCCATGGGGTTTTTGTCAGCAGTGTGGAGCACGAGAAGGCACTGGCAGCAAAGTGCTGGGCTGGGATCCGGGGCTCTCCCAGCCGTGGTCACTCCTGGGAGTTAACGAGAAGAGATTTAAATTTGGATGGACCAGAGAGGGGAGCTGGATGCACGAGGGTGGATGGGGTAAAACTTGCTTGCAGTCCATGACATGCTGTTCTGTAGTTAGAATTTTATTCTGTGAACCGAAAACATCCTTTATTAGGACTTCTTGCCTTAAACCCAGCAGAGTTTAAGCTAAAATAATGCCAGCCCAGCCATCAAATTTTCAATTCCTTTCTCGGCACAGATCCTGACAGCTCATGGTATTTTGGTAATTTGGAATAAACTCAAGTTTATTCCAAAAACTTGGCATGTGAAGGGGTGGCCTTACCTTCTGGAAGCTTTTGATAGCTCTGCAAATCAGTGGGGGCATTTAGGGGAGGGAATTGAAGAATTGCTTCATTGCTTGACAATGGAGTACTTGTTTCAAGTAGGTAGTTAAGAGTAATTAATGGAAGCAAAGAGTCTAACAAATGTGAAATTTAACTTCAAGAATAAAAGGTAAAATGTGGAGCAGGAATGGTATCAACTGCTCCAAGTCTTTCTCGAGGATGGACTCTGCCTTCACTCCATCGTGTCATTGCTTTGCTACTTTGAAGAAGTAACAAATAACGATTACTTAAGCCTTACTTACCATATTAATCCATTTCAGAATACACAGTATTGTACAATATACTAGAAACATCTTAACTTTCCCAAGGCCAGGCATGAAAATTGAGAAAATTCAAGCTGAATTTCATTACTCTAAGTAATGTGAATATGAAGAAGTACTGTTAAGGCTTCCAAGTATCCCAAACCAGCTGGAATCTGGAAGGAATTGACACTGGAGTTATTGAAATTATTCACTGTCAGTTTTCAGTGAATCCTGGAATGCTGGGGAACTTTCAAGAGGACAGGGAGAATTAACTTCCTTAATGGTTTAAGTTCTTTATGGAGGCACGAGTTCACCCTGTCTCACTCCAGGGTGGAAGAATGGCCAGAACAGTTCCTGTATAGTCCTGGAATTTGGAAGGTGACAGTATGGAATACAATTGTATGAGCACTGGTGTGGTTGAATTACTTTCTTTGTTTTCCATGAGACTATGTATTTGGTTAATTCAGTTGTGTTGTCATGGTCTAGAAATTAATTGTGTTCAATATTTTAATTATAGAAATCGTTATTGTGCAAAATTAATATACTGGATCACAAATTATTTCAACTATTAATGAGTGTTTTTAATGAAGGATCCTTTTCTAATTCAGAACCTCAAGATAAGGGTATGTAATTTTCACTACCGATCTAGAGGAAAAAAATCCATGATTCTGAATGGAGTGTGGACTTGCTTTAGGAGGATCCAAAATGCCCAATAAACAATGGATATTATGAAACAGTAATCACTTAAGTAGGACTCAATGAAAGGGTTTACCTTTGGAACAAAGGAGCACAGAGCATCGTAGAGGAGGGAGGAGTGTAGAAAAACAACTGTGGATCCCTGTGGAAAGCAGTGCAGTGGTGGAATGGGAGCTCTGGATGAAGCAGTAAATGCAGCTCTGGAGTGTCTTGATGACAAATAGGGAGATTTTGCCTCTGTGGTAGCACGAGAGAAGAAAATTTTGCATTCAGGGCCCTGCACTTGTTGGAGGACTTCAAAAAGATTTGCAACTGGAGAGAGTGCAGAGAAGTGTCAAGAAAGTTCTGCACATGAAATAATGAATTTTGAGAAATTTAACCTTAGCAAAACCGAAATGGTGAAACCTAAAAGCCCAGGGCTTGAAAGAACTGGAGCTGCTGCTCCAGGGACATATTTTGAGGAGCAACAATGATTTAAATGTTGTTTAAACCTCTTTAAGTCTGTTCAAGCTGCTCATTCAGCTGCTTGCTTGATTTATTTTTACGGTAAAAAAGAAAACACAAAACAAAAAACCAATTCACTTTTGGAGCAGCTTGATTGAGAGTTCTGGCAATCTCCTGGTCCTGGAGCTGTGAAACAAACCACTGCTAAAACAGGAATTAATGCAGAGGATTGAGATACTTTGTCTGAAACAGGAAGCTGATGGTGATGATCCCTCAGATTTGATAATACACTGAGGCTCATCCAGTTGATTTTATCAAAAAGAAAACAGAAAGGTAACTCAATTACAACACGTAAATGAGCTCCTGGGGAGAAACCAGAGGTGCTGCGGTGTCTGCCAGTCCTGGTGAGCTGTGACTGAGCTGCAGGTCCTGCTCAGAGTGGGCCAGGTTCAGGTGAGTCAGGTCACAGGGCCTTTCTGACTGTGGGAGGATCTGCTCTCAGGGGAAAAGGAAGGATGGTGGTGGATTTGCCACTTCTGGCACTTTGGGATCAAGAATGGATGGAGTTCGGGGAGAAAGAGATGGTTTGGTGCTGAGGTTCCTGTTCTAGTGCTGCCAAACTTGTGAAGAAAAACAGATTGATCACTGAAGGTCATTAGGAAATGTGGGCTTTAAATGAAGAACTTGTCACGTTCATCACAGGGGTCGTACTGTGGAATTAGGTGAATTCAAAGTAGATGATTTAGTGGTCTCTATATTTAGCAAGAAAACATGCAAAAGGAGTATTATTTTAATTTGTTATTTATTTTACTAATGGCAGTGGCTGTGTGCAGTGTTGCTGTGGTCACCATGGTGTGGTTTCTGCTCTTCAGAAACACTGAAACATTGGGCTGTGCTTAAAGGATGATGAGAGTTTCCCGTCCTTGCCTCAGTCTCATTGAGGGATTTTCAACACTCACTCTGTTCAGCTCATTGAAAATTTTAAGATGAAACAATTTAGTCTGGAACTTTCTATATAGGGTAAGAATTACATAGATAGAATTTCTATAGGTTTTTGTTTAACTTGAGATAGTCAGTTAGCTAAAAGCTGGAATTGAAGTCTAAAACGAAGCACAGCTCCCCTCCCCAGCGTTGAAACCAAAGCTGCCAGTGGATGGAACCAATCCATGCCCATGTATCCATTAGAATGTGCCTCCTCTCAAGCCCAAATGACTGGGTTGTATCTGGGGTATGCTGGGGGGGAATGCTACATGCGTGTCCAGGAGACCAGGCTGAGCATTTTCAAAAGTCAGGGAGAACTTGTGGGGTCTTACAGCCTGCTGCCCTCAGGAATGTCTGAGTGAATGGTCTTCACTGGGAGCAGGTGCTTTAGCAGGGACAGTGGATCTGAGCAGCTGAAAGGGTGTTGTGGAGAGCCAGGGCAGTGGGTGGTGGGAATCCCTGGGCAGCCATGGAGGCTCTGCGGGTGAAGTCGGCAGAGTGTCCGTAGCTGTTCTGCTTCTATTCCAGTGGCTGGGAAATTCAGGTCTCTTCTTAATCCGAGTTACGCTGGGAATAAAATCTAGGTTTGGAAGCTGCCAGTTACAGCTCTGGAGAGGGCACAGACCTACTCCAAGGGCTGTGATGGGACAGCCCCGGGAACAGTCTGTGCTGTCCGTGCCGCTCGCACGTGCTCTAGGAAGGTACTGGGAGATCAGAACAAAGGTCCTTGGCAGACCTGTGCCTTGAGGGGAGGTGGCAGCAGCTCTTGGGGCCTGGTGCCCTTGGACACCCATGGGTGGGTCTGGCCCCAGTCCTGGTGGATGCTCTGCTTCAAGGTCTGGGTCAGTGCTCTGAAGTCAGTCAGGGATGTGGGACCCCATCCATCCCCAGCTGTTCCTGCAGGGCTGCTCGTACATTGCTTGGTGCTGCCTGAGCCTCTGTATCCGTTCCTTGCGTGCAGGTGCCTCCATGGAGCAGAGCCTGGCATCTCCTGTGTGTGAACCTGGCCACCTGTTGTGTTTTGAGGTTCAAACCCTGTGTGTAGTTCCCATCTCTCTCTGCCTTTCGGTCCCCGATGCTTGAGAATCCTCTCCAGCTCACCTGAGCCTTTATTTCTCTCCGAGGGTGGAGCTGGCACCAAAACACTGGGATCTAGAGAGGTGATTCCCACTGCACACTCGTCCTTGGCTGTGGTTCTTGGATGGGAAGGATTTGTGGCTGTGGCTGTTCTCCCTTGCTAATCTGCAATACGTAACAGAGCCCAATTTTGTCTCAAATAAGAATACTCCACCAGGCTTGTTATTGGGGAGTTCTGTGTGTAAGTTGTGTTACTGCACCCACTGTCCCTCCTTGGCAAAGAGGAATTCGGGGGTTTTGTTGGAAAGATCACCTCCGCTCGGAATGGCCAAGGAAGGACTGTTCCCCAAGGACTGTTCACCACAATCTGGGTTAGCTGATGATTGGAGTTCCCAACTACTGTTAGCCTTTAACAGGGTCAGAGAGGGATTAGTTCCCGTTAGATGGGAGCTTTATGGCTGACCCACTGCCGGGCAGTAATGGGTTTGTGTGGATTCTGCCATCTGAGCTCCCAGTGTGTTTTTAATACAGTCATAAAACCAGGAGACTGAAAGGGACCTCCTGAGTCACCAAGCGTGCTCCCTCCCTCTTGGAGGCAGCAATCATGGAACACCTTTGCCAAGGCAAGATCATAGATGTGGGAACAAAGAATGTAGGTCAGGCTTACAGGGTGGGCATCCCGGGAAGCAGGGAATCGCTGCAGTTTGCTGAATGAATGTGTTTCTGTGGCAAGGATTGCTAAGATATTCCTTTGGATCTTACTATGAGCTGCTGTCTGGCAAAGTAATAAAAGGGATGTCTTTTTCTGTGTCTGACATGGGAGAGATTGCAAGTAAAACACTACTTGCAGTTTTCAAAAGATGTTGAAAAAATATAAGACACTTCAGAAAAAGCCTGAGGAAAAAAAAATCTTTATTTGCAGGACGGGTAAGCTGGTTCTGTAAAGAGAAGCAAAAAGATATTTGTTTATTGAGAAATGTCTTGAAATGTTGCTCCCAGGAAGGGTTCAGGAATAGCTGCTCGGGCAGCCAGCAGACAAGGGATTTGGTTAAAAAGGAGATGAGGATAAGGGAGGAAGAAAAGCTGAAGCTAACTAACTTGTAGAGCAGCTTACCAGGGGCAGTGGTAATTCCTTGTTCCCTTGAATTCGCAGGGGTGGGGGTGGTTAAATTTTAATTAGTAAGTTTGGATGAGGTGCAGGGTTTGCCAGCTGAAATGCTCTGAAGCCTGACTTCCCTGGAGCAGCTGAGCTGGGAGCAGGAATATGGAAATATCACAGAAATAGTTGTCTTGACCATTTGTAGTTTGCATTACCACTTGAAATACTAGTAAGATCCCTAAAGCCTGCCTTCTGCAAAGCTGGATTTGCCCCTACAGTTTATAGAAAAGTTTGAAATTTTCTCATTTTTGCCTGGATTTGGTGCCAGGTTTATGACAAGTGCAGGCTAAAGTAGCACAGGATTTTGTTTGTCCCTTGGAGGCTTTTAACAGGCAGGGATGAGGATTTTGTTTGTCCCTTGGAGGCTTTTAACAGGAGGGATGGACAGCAGAGCCCAGAGGAGTAATTTCAAACAAAGAGTCTGGGGAGGGGGATGTAAAAATTCCTGACTTTTTAGGAAATCGATGTTTTCTTGCTTTCTGTGTATACTTAACGTTAGCACTCAGCATGGCTGTTGGAAGATACTTAAATTGAACTTTTTAAACATTTTAAAATTATTTTTTTAAAACAGGGAAATCCAGACCAGTTCCTTTGAGGAGCTGGATGAAAAGGGCGAGTCTCAGATTCCCAGGCATGAGGTTAAGGGAAGTGGGCCTGGAGAGCTGGGATGTGTGTGCCCTTCTCTTTCACAGCAAAGCTCCTCCTGCAGCTCAGCAGCTTTGCAGATGAGCCCTGCACCACAAAGCTCCCTCTCGTGGTGCTGCTGCCTTTCCAAGGTGCATAAAGGCATTTCTGTCACACACAAATGTCCCTTAATGCTCCTTTGAGTGAGCATCACATTTGTCTTGGTAAGTTTTGCTTCAAAATGTGTCCAGGATTTTTGTTGAGTAAATAATACACTTGTTAAAGAAGGGTTGAAAGCATCTTGTTTAGGACTTGAGGAACTTGCCATGCTGTGGAATAGAAAAAGATAAATGTTATCCTTATTGGTTATATCAACTTTGAATAGTTTGGATGCTCCAAAATAAACTGTTTGTGCCTTTAAAATGACTCTGTGACAGTCAGGATGGACTGTTTGCTACATGCTGTCATTTCTCCAGATGGTGAATGCCTGTGGGTCTGTGACAGTGTCATCTGACACAGTTTGTGTTCAAAGGGATGTGCTGTAGTGTGTTTGTAAAGTCAGAAGTGGTTTTATAATAATCTAATATGACGTGTTATAAACAGCATTAATTTCCCTCAGCTCTACCTGCACTGGTGCAGCCTCACCTCGAGCCCTGTGTGCAGTTTTAGGCACCACAATATAGAAAAGACATTAAGCTGTTAGAGAGCATTCAAAGAAGGCCACGAGGATGGGGAAGGGTTTGGAGGGGAAACCTTATGAGGAGCAGCTGAGGGCACTTGGCTTGTTCAGCCTGGAGGAGACTGAGAGGAGACCTCACTGGTGTCTTCAACACCCTCACAAGGGGCAGGTACCAATATCTTCTCTCTTGACAGGACTCTAGGAAACGGCATGAAGCTGAGAGGGGAGGCTGAGGTTGGATATTAGGAAAAAGTTTTTCCCCCAGAGGCTGGTCGGGCACTGAACAGGCTCCCCAGGGCAGTGGTCACAGCCCCAAGCCTTCCAGAGCCCAAGGAGCATCTGGACAATCCTGTCAGGCATGTGGTGGGATTGTTGGGGTGTCCTGTGTGGGGCCAGGAGTTTGACTCGATGATCCCTGTGGGTCTCTTCCAGTTCAGCATATTCTATGGTTCTGTGATACCTGCTTAAAAACCTCAGAAGCCGGAGTCAATCCAGTGTTTCCTCTCGTTAAGCAAATTTACCATCTCACAGCAGAAGCTCTTGAAATGACTTGCTTCTTGCTACGAGTTAAACACTTTTAAGACTGTTAAATATCTCTTTCTGGCTGATGAACCCATCTGCTTGATAGACTGAAAAGTTACCTACTGAAAGTGCTGTATTTAATAAAAGGAGTTCCCAAAGCTTATCTCTGGTAAACAGCTGACGAGCCATTGGGGCGTCCTGATGTGTGTGTTGGACATTCAATATCAGTAAACTTAAAAACTGCAGGTGTAGGAAATGCCTGTTGAGGCAGATTGTGTTGTCTGGAGTCATGTTACTCTTTCCAGTGCAGTAGGTAACTGGTGCTTTGCCAGCACCAGTGTGCTTGGCCAAACAGGAAAAAATGTCCCCAGACGTGCACCAGTCAGTAATAAATAGGAGATCGTGGAGATAATCAGCTAATTCTGGAGCAGGTTGTTTTGGGTGCCATGCTGTGAATGAGGTGTTTGTGTAAGATCATGCACATAAACTTCCTCATTTGCTTCCATAAGCAGAGGACCAGCCTGCTCCGTGCTGTCTGCCAGGGGCTGCGTCTGTGTCTGCCCTGGGCACCCTTGGAGCTGGATTTCTTCAGTCTTGAGCAGGAGGTGGAACCTGTAGGAACAGGTCGGGATCCTGTTCCTCCTGTTGTGCCCAGTGGCATTTGGGCTTTCCTCTGGGCTCTGCCCAGAGCAGCAGCCTGTGCCAAGAGACATGTGGCCTGGCCAGAAGAGTCTCCTGAGCTCTCCACTCCCTTCCATGGTTTTCCTGATGTGCTGCCAGTGCAGTAACTGCAGGTGAGGGCCCTGAAGCACAGCATGGGTCGGTGACGGTGTCAGTGGGAGCATCATTGCCTACGTGAGCTCAGCTCTTGCTCCTGTTCACTTTATTCCTGTTTCCTGACCTCTGCAGAGCCTTACTGGAGGACCTGGTTTAGAGTAATGCGTGGCCCACTGGGGACAGCCTTGGCTGGTTGCTTAGCTGAGCAGTGAGGCAGCACAGCCCCCTTGGTTTTGTTTACTCTCAGACTAAGCAAAGCTCTCAGGACCCCACAGTTCTCCTTTGGGCAATTTAATTTGATCCCCACATGTCTCCTATGTGTCATCACCACCGTGTCCCCTCCTGGGCTGGGTGTCTGTCTCCTGTCTCCCTCTTTTTGGTACAGAGCAAACTCTGGAGTTGTGACTAATGATGTAACCAGTTGGTTCAGCTTGAGAGTCAGATTTGTCCTGTTGAAGTACAACACTTCAAATCCTGCCCAACTGTTCCCAGTTGTGCTTCTCATCTTACAGCTTGAGGGCCATGAATGATTCATCAAATAGCAGGATATTAGAAAAGAATATGCAACGTTCTCTTTATCAGACTTGCTGGTTTCATTGCATTTGGTGTTCTGGCAAAGAAAATGGGCAGTAAAAGAAGAGTTAATGCCACTGGGTTGTTTAAGAACATTTTGTTGTTGGGCACCAGACTTAGTCTTAAGGTGAAAAGCAGGAAAATTATTGAGAAACGTGTCCACTGGTCGAGGGTTGAGTGTCCTTTTGGTAATTTGCCATCCTGACCCCCTACCATTGTCTAAATTTCCAATTCAAATTTTAATTTCAACTGGCCTTGTCAAGTCTTGATGTGCTGCAAGTGCCTTGTAGGATCAGAAAGCTTTTATTACCAATTTTGAGATATGGATTAGTCAACCCAAGCTTGATAAAGCCTGTGGATTGGTGTCCATCTGCTCTTCGGGTTCTCCACACCCTTGGTGACTCTTGTGTCTTGTTTGTTCTGTAAAATAATCGCTTTGCAAACCATTTGTGGTTGGTTTTAATGCTGGTTTTCATATCCTCTGTGTCTGCTAAATTAACGAATAATGTGTTTATGATGCTGGTCTTACTTCAGTTGCTGCCAACGTTGAGGAAAGGTAGTTTTTTTTCCTGGTGCAAAGCTCTTGTCTTACACTACTATCAGTAGCTCTCTTGTGCATTATCTTCATTCTGTAATTAGTGATAATAAGATAACTTTATATGCAATAAATTCCTGTCAAGTTTAAATGAAATCTAATTTGGTTTTGTGAATCTGTGTATTGCCAAAGCAAGCGTGTGTGATAGATGTCAGAGATCTAAAAGATAAAATGGCTTTATAGTTGTGTTTATAAATAACACTGCCAGTTGCAGGTATTTTATCAAAGTAATAATATTTTTTTTTTTAATTGATCATATTCCAGCTCTTCCTGAATATTTGCAGCCAAGGTAATTGTCAGGCACTGGCACAGGCTGCCCAGGGCAGTGGTGGAAGTGTTCAGAAGGTGTGGGTGTGGCACTTGGGGACGTGGTTTAGTGGTGACCATGGTGGTGGTGCTGCTTAAGGGTTGGACTCAATGATCTTGAGGGGCTTCTCCAACCTTAATGACCCCATGACACTGTGGAGTCTCACAGTGCAGGACAGGCCCTTAGTTCCAAAATGTAATTGATTCTGTGGTTCCATTACCTGTTTTAAAGGCACAGGGAAGTATTTTAAGGTGCAGACAATGACACTCACTTGATGTATCTCACTTTTCCTGCTCTCTGGGCTTGTTCCCTGTGAAGGCACTTGGAGCGCGGAGCAGCCCTGGTTGGAGGCGCAGCACGGATGATGCTGACGGGTTGGGGTCCAGCTGTCACATTCCCACCGTGTGCTGGAGGGGCTCCAGAGCCTTTGGAGGCTACAGGGGCCTGTTCCATGCTTCAGCTTCACCTGGCTTTTGACTGTCACAGAAAGAAATTTCCTTCCTTTTCCTGGTCTTTTGATGGAACGCTTCTGTTTTCCAGGACTGGCAGCCTCCCTTCGCCTGCGATGTTGACAAGCTTCACTTCACACCAAGGATCCAGAGGCTCAATGAACTGGAGGTAAACTGGAAAGCTGGGCATTGCTTCTGCTCCCAAACGTGCCAATGTGTTTTTGGGAGGTGCTGTTTGCCAGAGGATTGGCCATGAGCTGACAGCACTCGGGACCTCTGAAAAGCAGTTTTTAATTAGCACAGAAATTCATCTGTTTCAGAACCTAGTTCAGAACATTCCGTGCATAAAAAGTATAGCTAATACTCATTAAAAGAACATAATTCAGGCCTTTTCCACACTGAAGTGCTTCTAAGTGGTTAAACTCAAACTCTCCAGTGCCACAGATCTGTGTGCGTTTTGCACACATACAGCATCTTTCAAAAGGAGAAGAGATTAAACACTTGGAGTGCTTTAAAAATAACCAGCCTTTTGGAAGAAACAATTGCAAAATCTGGATTCAGTTGGTTGAAATTTGCTGTTCACAAGCACTTTCATTCACTGCTTCCATGAATTGAGACTAGAAAGGGAGCGTGAGGAGCCCTGGTTGGCTCAGTGCTGGTACCAGTTGGGGTGGTGGTGACTCTGTGCCTGATTTTTCTCCTGATTCTTGCTTTCTAAAGTCCTGACTTGGTCGTGTGAAATGTCAAGGAAGGGCTCAGATTTGGGATGCTAAGAGAGGGATTTGTGTGACCACAAACTGTTCAGAGCTCCCTGGAGTTTACAGACAAGCTACAGACAAACGTTGCTATTTTTTACCTTAAGAATAGAAAATGTGATGAAAATAAAATGTGTCAAAATTTAAGTTACTGCTATTTAACATAGCAGCAACACAGTGATCTTACTGAGGGAATTGCTGTGCAACCAGCAATTATTAATGCAATAAATGCAATAAATCCCAACAATGCAGCTGATTTAGGGAGTTTTTAGCATTGCTTGGCTGTTCTCAGAAAGTACTTTTCTCAGTGCAGTAAGAAGTAACAAAAACTGACTTGAGAAAAGACACAATTTATTTTTCTTCAGATGACAAGAGGGAAAAATGCAAATGACCCTTGCAGAGGGCAAAGCCAGGCAGTTCACTTGTTTGTTTGTTTGTTTGCAGGCCCAAACTCGTGTAAAACTGAATTTTCTGGACCAGATTGCAAAGTTTTGGGAGCTTCAGGGATGCACGCTGAAAATTCCACATGTGGAGAGGAAGATCTTGGATTTATTTCAGCTTAATAGAGTAAGACTGTTAGGGAGAAACTTGTGCTGAAAAGCTACTGTGTTATCTCAGTTCCTGGGATGGTATCACAGCTGGTCAGGGGAGATTTTGGGGTGTATCTAAGCTGGAAAAAGTATTTCTTTGTTTCAGCTAACAGCTAATGTGACAGTAAGAATACATTATCATGGAAAGATAGTAAGTAATAGGCTATCATGGAAGTTCTCATGTGAGCTAGGAGATCATGTTAAATTTCCAGCTCTTCTTTAAAGTTGAACTTCAGTGTAAACAGGTCAAGAATAAGCTTAGGCTTAACTGGAAAAAGTTCATGAACAATGACAACAGGGAGAGAAAAATTTTTCCATTAGAAATATGCAAAGAAAAAAAATCCAATTACTTTTAGGATGAAACTTGTTAAACTTCTATAGAAATTCATGTATTCTGATAGTAAGAGATGGGATTCTCTGACCCCAAGGGTATGTTCTCTCTCTTTTCTTTGTGTTTAGGGGAGTTTTTATTGTTTTTTTCTGAGCTTATTTCATAGCACTTATTCCAGTGAGAACTGAGTGTCCTGTGCTAGAAGCTGTGTTGGGATACAAAGTGACAAATTGCAGCTAAAAAATTCTCAGAGTGGGCTGAGTGACTGTTTGCACATGGAACACAGGAACTGACTTGTTTGTAATTCTTGAATAGGTTATGTGTTACATATTCCAGTTATTGCCTTAAAACAACTTTTATGTGTTGTGGGGCTTTTTTTGAAATCTATACTTTTCTGGTTTAAAATGTCAATTGTGGTGTTGTCCTGCCTTTTTCCTTAAACACTGATGATTTTATTATTAAATATATGGGCATTAAATACATGAGCATTTTATTTTCACTTTTTAGCTAGTTGCAGAACAAGGAGGATTTGATGTAGTTTGCAAGGAGAGAAAATGGACCAAAATAGCCACGAGGATGGGATTTGCTCCTGGCAAAGCCGTGGGCTCACACATCCGGGCACACTACGAGCGAATCCTCTACCCCTACAACCTGTTCCAGTCGGGAGCGAGTCTCTTGGTAAGCTACACTGAGTCCACTTCATTTAGCAGCCAGTCTGCCAGGGTTCTCTTAATTACCAGAACATTTGTGAAGCTGCATTTCATGCTTAGTGTCATGCAGGTGACCAGATGCATTGTGTGGTGGTGATGAAGGCAGTTCAGAAAGCCATGGGCAGACTTTTAATTAAAAGTGAAATTTTTAGCACTAGTCTTCAAGGTAAGCTCTTACTCCTGCTTTGAACACCACCTGTTTGTATTTTCTCTCTGCAGTTCACAGAAGCTTCCTGATAACAGACTTTCAGGCTTCCTGTAATAGTTTCTGTAATGCCAAGTACTGCTAATCCATGGAACATCCCAGGTCCATCTCTCTGCCAGAACAAATGCTGTGGATCTGTGTCACATACAGAGAGTGACCCAGGGACTGTGCAGTCCATGGCAGTGTTGTGACAGTAACTCATCTCACGTTCACCAGGGGTGACAAGTTGAAGAATGTGTCCTGGCTGTTGCAGTGGGGCCAACAGTGTGGCTTGTGACTTTTTCCAAGCTTAAATCTTCATCCTTCCTGGATCAATCATCAATGCTTGATTTGACCATTAAACCAAAACTCAGGGTTTGTTGAGAGTGGAGGCCACATAATCTCTAATGAGGAATAGGCCTTCTCTTTTAGAGCAGTAGTCATTTATTTGGAAAACCAAAATAGGTTGCAGTTGCCAACATCCATTTTTATTTCTTTGCAATATTCTTTCCATGATGATCTTTCAAAGACAGGAGTGTTGACCTTTTTTAAGCAATAAAAGCCCTAATCCTGTTACAAGCTTTTGTCTGTGTACAGAAATCAACACAGGCCTTTACACAAAGCTGCAGAAATGAGAGAGGGATTTGATATAAGTTCAGAGAGGTTAGAATTAGACTTTTTATTTGGGCAGTGATGATCAATTCTCAGTGAAAAACAACTAAATTCTGCAGATCCTTCAGAAAGAGGGGTCTTTTGCAAACAGTGGATAAGGACAAAATAGAGTTGAATATGAAAATCTTTGAGCTAAGGAAACTGCTGGATCAAAAGTATTTTGGCTTCCCTCAAACACATTCTTGTTAAGCAATGGAAAGCAGCACCATTTTCTGAAGGCATTGCATTGAAAACTTGGCATTTTTATTAGGTCTGAAAACCGTGATTTCTCTTTGGGGTTTTTTTGAGCTCATGTGTTTGTTACATCTGGCATTGCTGCCATATTTTTGAGGTGCAATTGCACAGGGAAAGATCTAATTAAAAGTTGTAGTGCAGTGAATGTAGTTCCACAGTACCCTAGAAACGGGAGTTCCCTGAGAGTGTCTGTCACGCAATTAATACTCACATTCATGGTTTGCTCAGTATTTTAAACCCTATCAGAAAAGAAAAACCTTCTTAGATGAGGACATGCTTCTTTTTAAATGTTACTTTTCAAGCTCTGTCTTGCAATGGGCACCTGACATTTGTTCAAACTGATGTGGAGACAGTTCTGGACAAGTGATGCATGTAAGGGTAACTTATTTTTTTTACTTCCTCCACACCCCCGCCCCAAGCTGTTAAAATATTCCCCTTCTGTATGTGGCAGACATAGATTTTTGAATGACCTGAGAGAATCCATGGGAATATGTTGGGCTTAGCTCACTTTTCACTCTAATTTGACTTTTTTTTCTTCGTGGCAACTTTGTCTTCCAAGTGAGTTTGTTTTGCAAAACATTTTTTGCGGAAGAATCTCAGATGAGATTCTTTTTGACACCCTTCCACGTGTTCTCAGTAAGTGATGCTTTCTCAGATGCTTCTTGTGTAGGTGTCCATTATTGTGTGTCTGTTCAGTGTTTTGCTGGGAACCTAAGCACCTGAGTTGTGTTTTTGAAGAAGTTGGATGTGACAGCTGTCAGTTGGAGATGCTTCCTCCTCGTGATACTTCAACAGCCTTTTGAGAGAAGCCCTTCATGCAGTTTGAGTGATCATCCAGGCAAGATTAGTGCTTGCATTCACTGATTCCTTTCATTTGCTTTTTTCTTTGTTTGTTAGTACTTGAAATATTCATTGGGTTTTTTTTTTCCTGCAAAAGTGAAGAATAATGGAATGGTGTAGTTTCCACTGATGACTGTGCCATAACTTAAATCTAATCCAGATCTGAGCATAGCATTAACTGTTTGTGTGGCTTAAATACATGTTAAACTGGCTTCAGGAGTTATTTTGACACATATCCCAGTTGGAGATATTTCTATCTACATACTGAAATAGTGAAACTCTCTGGAGCTGTTCAGAGGGGGATGGACGGGAATAACATGTTTTTATTAAAGCTCTTGTTCAATCCAAGAGCAAAAATTCCTTAAATCAGCCAGTTTCTAATACTCAAAGCAGCTCTCCACGGGGGGGGGGGTGTTTATTTTCTTATCTTGAAACATTGGATTAGACAGGCCTTGGGTGTTTTGTCTCCAGAGCAGTTGCAGTGAACTTGTCAGTACTGGTTCTGTACCTCACATTCCTACCTGTAGCAACCATCTGTGTGATATTGCAGAGTCATACTCTGTGCCCAGAGGGATAAATGTTCCCCTGCCTGAACTGAGGTGTCTGAAATCTTCTGTCAGTGCATCTTCTGTGATGCATTGCCCAGATGTTTGATGTTTTAAACAGTCATCTCCAGCTACAGTTTGGGGGGCTCGAGATGGTCTTGCTCCTGTTTTTCAGTGAATCCAACTGGTTCAGTAACTGTGGGTCTGGTCTCTTTTCCAAACTAAGGCTTTAGTGGCCTGAGTAGGATTTCGTATTTCCAAAGATTTATATGTGTGTGCCTCTAATAAAGATCTTTCAGTGTGAGATAGTTCTCTGACACCCTTTATTGTTCTTGGAGAAAAATGAGCACCTCTGGAGTCTGATGATTCTTACCCTCCATGGATAAGTAGTAGGGGTAGACATGTTGTGTTCTGCAAGTACAGGGAGCCTGACTGATTGGCTTATGTGTAAGTTACTCTAATTTAATTACTACTAATAAACATCTAAACCTGGAGGAGATAAATTGCATCCGTTTTTTTTTCCCCCATCTTTTGACATCCTGGAGGCCTTGTGACCATTCCTTCTGTGTCCTTTGTCTGCTGAAGGAGCTGCTCCTTTATGGTTTCAGCTGATGGGCTTTCAAGTTGCTGTCTGCCAGCATTGGGAGTTCAAGGATCATATGTGCAACCATCTTCTTGGAATATAACAAGATGATGATCACAGTGTATGGGATGAGCTTATGGTGAATTGTTGGTAGAAGTTCAGCCTTGCCAGAGGGAAGGACTGGAGAGATGTCATCTGTGTCCTTGGTTGAAGACAGTTGATCTGGTCAGTGCAGGAGCAAAGGAGGTTCAGAGGAATTCTCATCCTTAAGACAGGGCTTACACTTCTAGGTCTTCTCTAGGTACAGTTGAAATGGTTAATTAACAGCCATTTCATGCCACTGCTTTGCCTCAGGTTATGGAGGCACTGGGAAATGTTTGTGCTTAAATAGTTGGTGAAACCTCAGAATTTAGGAAATGTGCTCTGGTGTTTTTCAGTGAATGCTCATTTTTTGATGGTGGTTTTTTTTTTTTCCTTGGGCAATGCACTGAAGTGAGGCAAGTTATACTATCTGTTGGTTTTCCAGGTTTCCTTACCATTTTGATTAGGAAAAGTTGTTTGCCTTCTACATCTTTATTTTCAAGGATCATATGTCCTCTATTACCAGAAGGAGTAGAAACTTTTTTTTGGTGAAGAATTTGGATTTCACTTGAGGACACAATTCAAGGAATCAGATTTTATGGAAGTTCTTGTCTTTCATTTTTATCATTTTTCTACTCACTTGCCTTTTCTGCTTGTCCATTTTCTGTTCTGAGAAATTGTTATTTTTTTACTTTCCTCCACTGATGTTGATGTGAAATAATTCCCATCATCTTTGGTAGATGCCTCATCCCTGGAAACATTCAAAGCCGGGTTGGATGGTGTTCAACCTGGTCTAGTGGAAGGTGTCCCTGCCCATGGCAGGGGCTTAGAACGAGGTGATCTTTAAAGTCCCTTCCAACCCAACCCATCCTGTGATCCTGTGATTCTTCTTGCAGTGTGAGCCTGAAGGGGACAAGCTCTTGTGAAGGGCCAGCTGCTCTGGGCTCCAGGTGCCCACACCTGCCCCCCTCTGAGTGTCAGCCAGGACAGTTGAGTGCTTTTGTGTATTTAATGTTGAAATGAAGTCCCCCATTTGCTTTCAGAGAATAAATCTAGAGCTTACAAAGTCTAGGACTAAAGGCAGTATGAAAGAAAATAGCAGTCCTGGAGGTTTCTTTGGTCAGAGTTGTGGGCTGTCTGTGGGTGATGGTTAATCTCGTCCTGCTGCCCATGACCGATACTGAAATTTTGTTAAATACATAATTCTTTCAGCATAGACTTGTCTTCTAAAATACCACTTTTTCCTCCTTTTTCATCCCCCCTTCTGACTGTCTTTTGTTCCTGAAAGTCTGATTTCTGTGCTGTCCACAGAGTATCATCATCCTCACACTGCTGCAGTGGTTCTTCACTGTTCTCTCTTGCTGAGAAAATGCTTCTGACAGGAACAGGGGAAATGTGGATCCAGCAATTCCTGTGAATTCCTTCTTGACAACATGAGACTTTTTCTTTCTGTAGGATTTGTTGTTTACTCATTAAAAACTGTTACATTTTGTCTGCTGTTACTGAGTGTTGTGTGGCTTGACAAACGGGGAATTGTTATTAATTATTCAGTTTCTTGCCAAAAATGTGCACAGTTTTCTGCAATTAAATATGTTCATTCAGCAACTTGAAAGAACTAAAACTGGTTTTGCATCTTTTCCCTTCTGCTCTTAATTCATGGAGCAGTTGTCCTCTCCAAAACATGGAAGAAGGGAGCTCCAGCAATGTCCATTGGACAAGGCTGTATTTCAGTTAGGACAAGGATGTTTGATAGGCTGTAATTTACTTTTATATTGTTGGCATCACAGCAATGCAACCTGAGGACACAGGCAGCAGTTCCAGAGTGCTGGTGATCCAGTCTGAAAAAGCCCCATCTGCTAGAAGAGTTGAGGTTGGGATTTCACATAGAGAAATGTTCAATGCTCATAACACTTAAAGGATGACTTCAGCTTGCTTTAAGATCCTTTATTATGGTTATTGCAGTCACTAAATGGGCAGGAAAAAGTGAATCTGTAATTTGTTCAAATAGGTAATTCTGCCATTGTCACACATGCTGTTTTATTAGCTCAGCACAGTAATTATCAGAGCCCTGTCTCTGTTCTTTCCCACGAGCCAGGAAATTGTTCTGCACAGAATTTGTGTTGGAGGCGGAGGCAGAAAAAAAACGTAGTAACCAAATTGTGTCTCTTTTAGTGCTTGCAGAAACCGGATCTCAGCAGTGACACGAAGGACAAGGAGTACAAGCCCCACGACATCCCCCAGAGACAGTCGGTTCCGCCGTCAGAGACCTGCCCGCCCGCCCGCCGGGCCAAGCGCCTGACGGCCGAGGTGAGGGCTCAGCTCTGGGGGCACAGCCTCAACATTTATAAAGGCATCAATCCTAAAAAATGGGCTAAGAATTGCGTGGTATTTTAACAGTTGTGTTACTGAGGTTTGGAGTTCTGGGAGGCTCTGCTGTGGGAGCTGTTTAGGAGTGTGTACAGTAGAGTAATGTTTTTAGCATGATAGTAAATACTGATGCTTTTGAGAAAGCACGCAGGATCACTCTTGAGGAGAAAAGACAATGCAGAAAGAATCGAGCCTTGCAGAATATACCATCCAAGGAGTCTTTCTGCTGTGCCTTTTGCAACCGGACCTGCCTTTCTCGTATTGGCCTTTTTAGCCACCAATGCGCATGCAAGAAATGTGGGTAGAGCCCTTCCCAAATCTTCATTCGTGAAGCCCGGCCATGATGATGATGAAATACTGTGGGGTACTTGGATTAAAATACAGGTGACAAGTTCTGGAAATGAAGCAGCTTTGATCTGTTGTTCTCAGCCAGTGAGCTGCAGTTATTCTTTAAATGTGCTGGGAGGTTTCTGTACATCTTTCATGAGCTGAAGCCAGCTGTTGGAGCAGGGAAGGTTTTGGTTGTAACATTAGCATTGTTGAATTTCATTTTTCACTCTTGAATTCTATCAATTTCTGAAAACTTACCCATGCAATGTAAGGGAAAAATGCATAACATGAAATCAGTGTGGTTTTATACAATCTTAAATGTGCTTAAGAAATAATATTTATTTGGATAAGCGTAAAATGTATTGATTATATCTCAGTGTCTTCTGGGAAGACGTATTTTAGGAGATCATGGTGTGTCTCCCTTATTGCTGGAAAACAGTAGTGCTGTGGCTCCAGCCTTTCCAGCCTGATGATCCTGTCTCCAGAGAGTTCCTATTTCTTTTGTTGGAGTAGATGAAGAGAAGGGGAGGATGTTCCCAGGAGAGGGTCTGATTAGTGGTGACATCATGAGTTAGGAAGGTCACGGTTCGCTTCAGATTCTTATTAACTCCCATTGTTCTAGTCTTGGTCTTTATTAGTACCAATAGTACAGCTTAGTCGTTGCAAATTCTGCCTGTAATTATGCTTAGTTAATGAGTTACAATTAAGGGTTTCCAAAGCTTTTCCACTCAAATACCTGGTTACAAGTGGATTTGTAATTCTGAGCAAACCTCCGTAGTTTGGGCTGAAACTTTCCATTTGGAGTGTCTGCCTGTGGTTACAGGATGCTTGTTCTCATGGATCCCTTAAGGATTAACAGCAAGACAAATATACACTAAAATTCCAGCTGTTTCTCTGGCAGTGGTGTCAGATGGCACTAACAGAGAGGGCACATTTTTATGATTTTGGTGAAAACCAACTGCTCATCCTTAACTAAAAGGCAAGGCTGCCCTCTCAGCTCTTGCCCCAAGCACCACTCGTGTCATGCACCTAATTTTTGTGGAAAAAAATCCTTGATTGAGAATAGAATTGGAACACACAGTGCTAAGGCTCAATTGAGCAGCAGGGACTGACTGGCTTATCAAGGAGCTGCAATGTTTTAAGACAATAATTTCCACAAGATTTGTTAATGTGAACATTTCCGTACCATTTCAGTGCAGTGAGCCACAGTGATTAAATCCATTTTATTCAACACTGAAGCTCCAAGCAGCTGGCATTTGCACTGACCTCGTTGCAAAGGAGTAATGTTTGTTCTTGTGTCCCAACTTTTTGAGATATACAAGGATTTGTCAGTAACTTAAACTGTAAATCTTAAATTCATTCTCATGTTTGCCAGTTTGATGTTTCCTGCTTTTCAAAGGCTGACCATAAACCCCTGAAAGAAGTGAACCACAGAGAAGTACTGTAAATTATTCTGGCCTGTAGGATAAGTGTTAGCTTGCAGTTGTAAGACACACACAGTTTTACCTGGCCTTATCTTACCTGGTGAGTAAACAGTCAGGAGAAAATGTTCATGAGAAAGGAAAAGGGCAGTGTCTGTCATAGGCTGGGTTTGGAATGCAAAGGGTTTAGGTGCTTGATGTAGGAAAGTTTGGTGTGAAAGACTACAACAATGCTGGGGAGGTGAAAGTGAGATGAGTTGATGTGATAAAAGGCTCAGGCCGAAAACAAGAACTGCTCAGTGTTGGCTAAAGCACAGAATAAGACACAGAGAAGCTGGAGATGCAGAAGCTGGGGGTCTGTCTCTTCACTGCTGGAGGCAGAACTGCTGCATACAATGAACAGCTGCTTTTTTTGCATATCTTAAGCAGTGGGTTCTCTGCCTGGTCTGATGGAGACATTTGGACAAAGAGAACATGAAAAGTGATGGGGAAATAATGTCAAAACCAGCTCTGTAAAAATCCAAATCAAACAACCAAAGCCTACAAAAAAACCCAAACTGAACAACAGCCCCCAGCCCCTGGAGTACCTGGGGCTGTGTTCAGTCCTGCCTTAGACCTGTGCCACAGACCCCATTTTTGGGGGTTCAGGGAGTGGCTGGTAGTGACTGACTTGTTGCATGACCTCATTCCTTAAGGAGTTAAGCTTAAAAAATACAATGTTGGAGAAATCTGTCATAATGCTGAAGAATTTGAGAATTGTTCTTCCACAGTCTCAAAACTTCAGGGAAGAAATGTATAAATTCAATGGAAAAACATTATTCTGTGTTGAAAGCTCCCCAATGCACCAACTAAGGTCCTTTCTGGAGCATGTTCTGCTTCTCAAGAGCACTAGAAAATCTGTAAAAGCCCAGAGTTCCTTCTTCCTTTGCTTCTTATTGGGTCCCACTAAAAGCAAACCCAAAGCCTGGTATTGTTATTGGCATGGACATTTTGTAAGATTTGCTTTCAAATCTCCAGTGTTGTTCCCTGTATTATTTCTCTCTGAATGTTCTAAATAATTGAAGAGAAGTGTTTCAGAACTTCAGGTGTCTTTTTAGATTTGTTGTTTTGTAAGTATTAAATGTTTCTGAGTTTGATTGAAAAGTCTGAGTCCCCCTGTCTGATTTTTTTTTTCCCTTTTTTTAAGGCAACCACTATTAAAACTGAGTCTGACCCTCCAGAAGCCAGAACTCACAATCTGAGACGCAGGATGGGATGTGCCCCTCCAAAGAGTGACAGTGGTGAGTGAAACACAACCTGAATGCAGCTTCTGTTACTTTGTACAAACATGGTTTAAGACCAGAGTTAAATTCAGCAGTTGGAACTATTCAAAGTATTTAAAAAACAAAACCCACCAACTTCCTGTTAATTTAATTTTAAAATTGGATTTTATGGTAAAAGCTCTTTTAAGGGTTGGAAGTACTTTTTGTTTTTCTTGTAGAAGCTACTTCCAGTTGAGAAAAACCTACTTTTTCAAACTTGGGTGTCCGTCCCAGAGCAATTGGAATGAAATTGGAGCCATATTTCTGTTTTGTATTTTAAATGACATCAGTCCACGAGCTTTAAGTAGAGGAAACTCTTTTAAGAATGTATGAGATTTCAGACACTTTTGGCAAAGAATTTGAATATGAAATCAGGAAATTAAACTCATGAAGGCAAAAGTTGATACTATGTTTTGGGCTTAATGATAAAGTTCCCACAATATGATTAAATTACTGCTATCAACAGTCCTGAGTCTGTTGTTATCTGTCCTTAAGAAATAATCATTTCAGACCGAGAAATTTAATGCCATCAAACAGAAGAATAAATTTGTTGACAAATAATTTGGCCAAATAAATATAGGAACCATTTACAACTATGCAATAATTTAAATTACCTGAGCAGTCTGTAAGTCTCCTTTGTTCATTCAAAATCCTTTTTTCAAGAATTTGTTTAGATTGGGGTGTTTTGTAACTTGATTTTTTTTAATTCAAGGAGTCTGTAAAGTTCCCCCCTCCCCAAGAGTAGAAGGAAAAAACTCTTGACAACATTTATTAACACTACATGGAAACAAAAATCTTAGCTTATGAATCTGCTCATAATTTAATTTAAATTAATTGAAATGGGACTTAAACACTGTGGGCTCTGTAGTTAGTGCTGGCTCATGGTGTTGTGCTTGGGTTTTCAGGTAACACCAACTTCTGGGGGCACTGCAGGTGTTCAAGTCTTGCCTTACGTTCACTGAAACAAGTGTGGGGGGATAACAAGTAATTCAGCAAATAACTTGGTGTGATGGAGTCTAACAAGTAATAAATGAAACAAACAATAACAACGAATGTTAAGCATTGAAACATTTTGTAACACTCATTTTTTTTCCCGTTGCCCAGACAAGGAAATGCGCAGCCTGGTGAAACTCCCTGAGAAGAAAGAACTTCCTGGGGAGCCAGAGAAGGACAAATCCAAAGTCAGATCTAAAAAACCCACCAATGCTGTGAGTACCCACTGGCTTCTTGCTGCTATGTGTGGATTTCAGGTGTTTCTGGGTCTCTCTGGGGTGTGTAGCAAAACCTCCTGTCATCTCTGTCACACTGAGGACTCCTGTGTTCTTCCTAGAACCCTGTGGCTGAAGCATGCCTGTGCCTGCTGGAATATCCATACTGCTAAAGGTTCTGGCTTTACAAAGCTGGAAATGACAGGATGGTTAAGTTTCACCATCTATAACTAAAGTAACTTGTTTTTTGTCTCCAAGGTACAGTCTCAAAATAAGCATTTTGAAAGCCTAGTCCAGTGGAAGTGGTTCTTGTATGACCCGATCTCTCCCCATTGCTCTTTAACTTCAGGGGAGCTCAGTGCAGGCTGTGGCACTTCCACACACCTTCCCCTAATTCCACAATTTCAGCACTAAACTGTCAGCTCTGTTATTGAAATGCATCTTAAAAAAAACAACCCCGTTCCTGCTCCAACTCTCCACACACCACCAACCCCCCTCCTAGAAACCCCAACCTGAAAGCTCTGGTAGTTGTCTCACTTTTGAAAAGCCGATGCCAAGATTCTTTCTGCCTGTGCCACTACTTGAGTCCCTCCTAAAACAAACATCTTCTCATTTAATCCACACCTGTAGCTGAGAATGAAGAGGGCAATACCAGAAGCCTGACACCACTGTGCCCCACGTGAAAAAGGCTTGTGGGGGGGAGCAGGAGATGAGGGTCTGCCTGTCCTCACAGCTCTGTTCTGTGTTTGGGAAGAGCTTTTCAGGCTGTTGCTGGTGAGAGTGGGGTGTTGGACAGGCAGCAGACAGCCCTGCCAAGGTTGGATGCTTGTGCCTGTTCCTTGGGGCTCAGGAGCTGCTCCACCACAATTAGCAGCTGCTCCCCTGCCCAAAGCTCTCCTGGGAGGTTGGTGCCTTCTCTGGGGGAAAAAGAGGAGGAACCTCTTTCTCTCTTCTGAGGCCACATGGTCTCAGAGGGGAACGAAACACCTGAGCACACCAACAGGAGAAGGGTTTGTGAGCCCCCAGCGGGTGTTGGGTTATACCTGCTGAGGCCACAGTGCTGCTGATGTGAACTGTCCTGGCACTGAGTCAAGTCTTCTGGCATTTGGAAAAAAAAAAACACATGGAAGGGCTTGCAGCTCTTGTGGTCCTTCCTTAAATTACAGAGAGGAGCATTTAAACTTTTACATGAGTATCTATCTCATTTCCATTGCAGAGATAAAGTGGAACAATAAGCTTTGGGAAATGTTGCAGATGAGAGTTACCTTCAGTACTCACATTCCCACTCTGGAATTTTGTGTTCCAGGTGGATCTGTACGTGTGTCTCCTGTGTGGCAGTGGGAATGACGAGGACCGGCTGCTGCTGTGCGACGGCTGTGATGACAGTTACCACACCTTTTGTTTAATTCCACCCCTCCATGATGTTCCCAAAGGGGACTGGAGGTGTCCCCAGTGTCTGGCTCAGGTAATCTGACAAACTATTACAGTCAGGCTGAAGGATACTTTGTGGATTATTTTTAAGATCGATCATAGGAATTGAAAATACAGTTTGTTGTTATTTAAGGTTGTGCAAACAAGGTGATAGAGGTACAGCTAAAATGAAGAGTGGGCGTGCTTCAAATTGGAAAGCTGTCACTTAATGCCAAAAATTGGTGTGCCTTAGAAGAGCATCTAATTGGCATCCTTTCCTCTGTGCCTAAAATTGGAGTCTCACTGGGTGCTTCAGTGTAGCACTCTATGGATCTTGTTCTGCATAGCTCTACAACAGTAAGGAGAAATCAGGCATATTAATTCATTAATGTTTATGCAGATTTATAAATAAATAAATATTGTGATTTGGTGAATCAAGCAGCATTTCTTCTTCTGATCCCTGGGGCAGTGACTTCATTTCAGTGAGGTGTCCTGCCTTCTTATTCCTCACATGCTGTTATAGTAGCCCATTTGTGTAAATTCTGAGCACAGTGTTGTGTTAATACGGAAACAATCCCCTTTTCAATTGCAGGAGTGTAACAAGCCTCAAGAAGCCTTTGGGTTTGAACAAGCAGCACGAGACTACACCCTGCGCACGTTTGGAGAAATGGCTGATGCCTTCAAGTCAGACTATTTCAACATGCCAGTACATGTATGTTCCTGCCTTACTGTGATGCTGTCATGTAGAGTTCATTTAGTGTGCTTAGTTAAAATAGATATCTCTGGAGAGGGAGGGAAGAATCCTGATTTTGAAGGGGATGAAATTCCAAGTCAGACGTTCTCATTTACGCCAGTGAATCCTGATTCTTGCTGATGTCATGGTTTTTTTGTTCCACCAGCTGCTTGTGCTTTTGTTTGTTTCTTCCCACTTTTGAAGAAGTGTCTGTAGGGAGGAGATCTCTGACTGTCACCCATTCCTGAGAGAAGAGAGTAGCAGCATTTCCTGGAACCACGTTTCTGCTGCAGTTTTTTTCTCTTGTTGAAACAGTTCTGAAATGGGGAAAGGCTCTGAGCTAATGGAGGTTCCTTCCTGAGACAGCTTTGATGCACATACTTCTTCTCTACTGATTCCTCAGTACATACTCCTTTTTCTTCTTCTCATACCTAGATGGTCCCCACTGAGCTGGTTGAAAAAGAATTCTGGAGACTTGTCAGTACCATTGAAGAGGATGTGACTGTGGAATACGGAGCTGACATTGCTTCAAAGGAGTTTGGCAGTGGCTTCCCAGTTAGGGGTGGGAAGTTTAAAGTTAGACCAGAAGAAGAGGTAGGTCTTGGAGTTCACTGGGAATGTTTTTATTGCAGTTTTTTGTTAAATAAGGCTCCTTGGTTCAAAGCACAGTAATGGAACTGGTTTGCGAAGTGTTTGTTTTGTGTATCTGGCAGAGTATTAGAAAAGGAGAGTTATATCAGGGTTTTGAATAAATAAAACTTACTGTGATCAGACATCCAACACCACAGGTTTATCCTAGTAGTTAATAAATAACTGCCAAACTGAATAAAACCAAATAAAAAAGGTCTCATTTTAACAAAGCAGGTCAGGTCAGAGTTGTGAAAGGGGCAAAGAAAATGAAGGATTTAGTCTTTCATTCATTGACCTGTTTCTTATATTCCTCAGTTGGAAAAGGTCCTTTTCTTCTGTTGCTCTTCAGCAGTTTTATTTTCTTGGGCTTTTTACTTCCTGTTGTATAAACCTGTGACTGTTCTGTTCAATTTTCAGGAATACCTTGATAGTGGCTGGAATTTAAACAACATGCCTGTGATGGAGCAGTCAGTGCTTGCTCACATCACTGCAGACATCTGTGGGATGAAATTGCCCTGGCTGTACGTAGGAATGTGCTTTTCCTCTTTTTGTTGGCATATAGAAGACCATTGGAGCTATTCCATTAACTATCTGCATTGGTGAGTTTGAGGAATAAACCCAGCCTGGGAAACAATCTCCCTTTCCTTTCCCCTTCTGCTTCTTAATTAGTGGACTAAAACCAGATTCATAGAGCTCAGCCAGAGTAACCATTGCTGTCCTGTCACAGCAGGGTTAAATTTGACAGTGTAATTCCTACATTGATTTGCTTTTGGACAAGAGGTCATATTTTGGAAAGAGACATCCATTCCCAGTTTTAAAAATCCATGAGAGATGCAGCAGATACTCCATCAAGTGTTTTATTATGCTCAGTGTAAACTAAAAACCATGCAAGTTTTTTTTTTAAAAATCATCTTAACTTCAGCTAACGACTCAGACCCGGCATGTTTTGTCTGTTAGATGGATCATGCTGTCATAAATCCTCTCATCAAGCCAACACTTGTCAGGTGTAATCAGGACAGATCTTTGCCATCTCTTTGATATTCTAAATAGATTGAACTTCTTGAACTTCTCACCTTACAACAGGTTTCCTAGAGTCTGGATTATTCTTGCCACTCTTCCTGAAACCTCTTTCCCTCAAGCTCTTTCCCTTTTCTTGTTCACATGAACAGTAAAACCACATCCCAGCTGCTGTCCAGAGAGTCCTTTTTTAGTTGGTTATTCAGTTGCTGCTCCCTGAAATAGCTGCTGCTGTAGGGCAGCCCAAGAGCCAGTGACTTAATTCACTTGCCTTCATGGTACTTACTGTTACTAAAACAAATGTTTGAGTGGGGTAAGTAAAGGAGTGACAGGATTACATGGTAAAAAGGATCTCCCTTGTCATGTGTTGCTGCTTTTTTCCTCCCCTTTGTCTGGGTCTTCAGTCAGGCTGACAGCTGTGGGCAGGAGAGGAGTTTGTTTGCAGTACAACCTTCATTTCTTCGAGGAGAGCTTCACTCCCTGTTGTTAGAATGGCTTTATGCCCTCCATAATGTGCCCCAAATTGCATTAGTGTTTGCAGCAAGGCCAGGAAGGTGCTTCAGTGTGTACACATGATGTGCACACATATGTTCATTCTGATACACGTGAGAGTTTCCTGACCTGCTTTCAATTAATTTATCCTCCAGCAGGAAAGTCCTTGACATCTTTTCATTTGAGGATATTCTTCTTTATTTCCCTTTAGTGTAGAGGTTTAAGTCTGGGGTTTTAACCTATTGGAGAGGAATGTGCAGTTGAGGTTAAAGCTGTTCTTGGCCAGAGCAGTTGGTCTGAACAACCTGCTGCTGCAGAGACAATGCTGCAAACTCTGAAGACTCCAGAAGTCAGGACTGGTTCCTGGCAAATCCTAGGGATGGTGTGTCCATCCTCAGTGTTCCCACATGCCGTGGAAGAGCTCCCACGTGCCCATGGGAGCACTGGGAGCAGCTAATCCCAAGTGACTCAGGCTGCAGCAGCAGAACTTTCCCAGGGCTGAAGGCAATAGTCCTCTTGCAGGACTCCGAATCCTGTGTTAGTTCTAGAAATGGTAAAAGGAGAAAAACCCAAATCTCTGCTTCAGAGAGGCTTGGAAACTAATAAATAAGATGTCAGTCCTGGTCAGAGAAAGAATTATCATTGTTGCTGCTGGTATTTCTACAGGCAGGATGTGGGGCAGTCAGGTAGCAGTGCAGAAGGAACTGTCACCTTCATCCACCTGCAGTGTGCTGGTCCCTAGGGCTGGCACCCCAACACCACCAGCAGAGTAGTGTCTCTCTCTCTTGCCTGTTCTCCTGAGGTCCAGAGGCTGCCAGTTCCAGTATCCTGGTCCAAGTTTAGCACAGTTCATATCTGCTGTCACTCATTCCTTGGTGCTGACACATATCAAGGAGCAGAACTAAGTCTTGACTAACCCAGTGTTGGGTCTGGACACAGGATGGTTTTTAGTTGCATCTGTTGCTGGTCTTCATGAATCTCTAGAGTTGTTCTGGGACAATGCTCAGGTCCAAGGCTGCAGAGTTATTCCAGGATGGTGACCAGGTCCAAGGCTGCCTAGTGGTTTAACACTCCATAACAACTCTCACTGTGATACCAGTGTAAGTGCCCCCTCCACAGCCCATCCTGCTGGCTTTCCTCTTCCCCCATCACAGGGGCTGTGTGAATACAGGGGTAGGGATAGGCTTCCTAGGGATGAGGGATAGGCTTCTGGATTCACATTTCACTCTTTCCTTTTGGAATCCTCCCAATTGCCTCATGATTACTGGAAAAAAAGAACACTGTTGGGTCAATTTTACTCTGCCAGCTCCTCAGGAGTCTGGGATAAGGTGATTTGTCTGTTTTCCTTTCTAAAGACCTTTTCTAACCTCGTTCTCTATAAGGCTCTGAAGGCATTTTCATCTCAGTGCTGCAGTGAGCCAGTGCTAGTGTAGGCCTGAAACAGTATCTGCTGGAACACATCTGCATCACCTGAATTCTCTCAGCTGGCTTGCTTTGGGTTAAGCTGGTGCTAAAAGTTCTTTTTTTCCTCCTCTGGATATGGATTTGTTTTTCCCCTTGAAGTCTTTTGCATAATTTGGAAGTTTGATTTCTACTTCCTGTGTGTTGCTTTTATGGCAGTTAAGCACAAGACAGAAAGAACTGGCTTTGGTTGCTAAACCCACGAGGGAGTTTGTGTTCGTGGGAAAAGACAAGCAGCTTGTGTTTTGAAGTTGTGCTGAAATCAGCAGAACTTCAGTGAGAACTTCTTCAAACTATTTCCCCCACCCCAGAATATTTGAAGTACCTGCTCAGAAGTGTAGGCAATTAAAAAACAGATCTGGAGGAGAGGGACCTGTGTAAAATGTGAAGATTCACGAAGGTACAGAACCTTTGCAGTCCTTCCTGGTGATATGCCCTTCTTTTGACATGGTGTATTTTAAAGCAGAAGACTGAAAATGTAACTTAAAGATTGCTTATATTTAACTTTTTTTAATAATCTTGCAGGGGGGAGCCTAAAACGTGGTATGGAGCCCCAGGGTACGCAGCTGAGCAGCTGGAGGATGTAATGAAGAAACTTGCTCCAGAGCTATTTGAGTCCCAGCCAGATCTCTTGCACCAACTTGTCACCATAATGAACCCGAACACTTTGATGGCCCACGGGGTGCCTGTATGTGTCGGACTCCTGTGCTACTCCCCAAACCCAACCCTCTTTGATTGGAACTCTACTTAAAGCTGATAATTGAAGCCACTTTTATTACAGAGATGGTGTGGTGGTTTCCATGTGTGCTGCATCTTCCTTACCCAGTGTAATGTGCCAGTGTGAACAGATGGGCAGTGGAATCATTGCCTTTGGAATTGACTGGCAGACTCTTCTCTGGAGATCCATCTTGGATATTTCTGTCTCAGCTGGAAGGTTTAGGCTCAACCTTTGGAAGAATGGCAGGAGCTCTTGTATGTCTGTTCAATCAGACACCATTTTTTTTTTGCATAGAGTTTCTGTCAAGGGCCCAAACCCCATTCTTCCTTTATTTGTCATCCACATCCTCTTATTTTTCCTGGATAAGTCCTTAGGTATTTAAAAAACATTTTTTTCATCAGTTTCCATCTTATTCCATACTAGATTATTCATGGGAATTATGTCCCTTTACAATGTAATTGGCTTTTGATGAGCTGACCTTGGGACTTAAAAGGAAAATCTGGAAAAAGCAGCAAAATTTTTGGTGTCCCCTATGCTTCAGTAGCCTCCAAAATGGAAAGATGCAGGAAGACCTAACAACATGCATGCTGACTTGTATAGCCCCAACAGTGTTAGATTTACAGCACTATGAACTTTAGGGTTCCCAATTTCTCTTCCCCTTCAGCTGCACGTTGGAGAGAGCTGGATCTGTGCTAACCCCAACCCTGAGCACCTGCACAGAGGCAGTGAGGTGCACCAGGCCCAGGAAGCTGACTTAGAGCTGTTCAGAGTGGGGGTGTGGCTGAATGGAACCCTTTGCTTTCCGGGGTTTTACATGGTCTGTTACCAAATGCCAGTTGTGATTCCTGGGCTTACGGTTTAAAACGCTTCAAAGTCCTCACAGAAGTCACTGGGAGTTGGAAATCCATGTTCTCCTGGCAGCTCTGTTTAGGTGTGACCTAACCCTGGTCTGTCTGTCCTCCCAGGTGTACCGGACCAACCAGTGTGCTGGGGAGTTTGTGATCACCTTTCCCAGAGCTTATCACAGCGGCTTCAACCAGGGCTTCAACTTTGCTGAAGCTGTGAACTTCTGCACCGTCGACTGGGTATGTTCCAAACCAGTTTTTTCCCTAAGTGAGCAGTTCCAAACCTGTTCTTAGCTGCTGTACAGCTCTGATTTCCTGCTGATGCACAAATCTAGGCCACGGATCAGAAGAAGCCTGTTGCTGGCAGTGTGATGTTTGCTGAAGGGGTTTCTGTCATGCGCTGAACTGTGGGTTTCCTCTGGTTCCAAAGATTTGGTTTGGAATTGTACATCAGGGCTGATGGAGCTGTTGCAGCAGGAGGGAAGCACAGCCCCATGCATGCCTGGAGGATGAGATACACCAGTGCTGCTGGAGTCTGCTCCTTTTTGTGTTCCCAAATTCCTTTTCAAATCAAAAGCTGGAATGAGATTTCCCAATTTATTGCACTGGGAATTTTCTAAGAGGTACTTTCTGCAGCTGGAAACCAAATTCAATGTGGATATGTTTTCTGCTTTTAGCTTCTGTGATAAAATCAGGTGATACATGTAACACACATTAAGAACAGTTAAAGACCTTGATAGTCCTCTTGGGCAGAAAAATGGGAATTGCATCTGATGTGAGCACATACTCTTGGATAGCAGAGGTGCTGTAGGTTTTTAGGGAAAAACATTCCAATGAGAAGGGAGCAGAAAGTTCTCAAGTTCAAACAGAAAGTTTGCAGACCAGTACTTCATTCACAGTAAGCTTCACTCAGCTCACTGAAACAGCAGAGATGGGCACACATTACAGTTATTAGGTCACAGTTAGTGAATAAGTTCTTTGTCTTTTTTAAAATATGCACAAATGGAGGAGAGTTGCTCCAAAGTTACAAGTAACTTTTTCTTCCCAGCAGATGACTCAGACACACAGTGTTGTCTGATCTCAGAAAGATCCTTTGAAGCTTCTGATATTTCAAGTTACTCTCCTCCTGATTTTTTTTTTCTCCCCCCAAAAAAGGTCTTGGCTATTTGTAAGTGTAGCCCAACTGAGAAGTTTGTTAGACTTAAGAAACATCACTTAGAAGAGGAAGATGAGTTAATATTGCAAGAAAGCTTTCTGCACTACAACTGTGCTCATGTGGCAGTGGTTTGGTTTGGTTTTTCCTCTTGTCTTTCCATGAGTTTTATTCTGGACTTGCACATAACCTCATTGTCCCCTGAACATCACTATCTGCCTGACCTTAAAATAAAGCTGGGAGTGACCTGCCCAGCTCATGGTGAATTGTGTGCTCTGCCTGCAGCCAGTTAGGGACTTCAGTAGTGCACAGAGTCAGCAGTTTCTCCTGCTGCAGCACAGTTTATGTCCCCATAAACAAGCCATGTCAGGGAGAAGAAGGCCCAGCATGCCCTGCACCTGCCTGGGATGGGCCATCCCTCGAGTGGTGGGAGCAGGGCAGGTGCCTGTACTCGTCCTTCTGACGCTTCCCTGGCCTCTGTGTATTTTTATCTTGGGTCTTCCTGAGCCCACTGTGATTTGGTGATTTAGTTGCCCCTAATTACAGCCTCTCCAGAGAGGACACCCCCCCAGCTACACAGCTCACACCCACAGAGGCCTCTGGCAAGAGCCATGAGCGTTCCTGGCGTGCACAACTCTGTCTTGATTTCTCTCGTTTTACACTCTGAAGGATGAACGTTGCTGCAAGAAAGATTTGTCTTGGCCTTTCCCTGGGATAGTTTTCGGTCAGTTGTGTGAAGAGTTAGTGCCTTAATGTCACTGTCCAAATGAACCCCCCCAATGTCTGTCCCACAGCTGCCCCTGGGCCGCCAGTGCGTGGAGCATTACCGGCTGCTGAACCGCTACTGCGTGTTCTCCCACGATGAGATGATCTGTAAAATGGCTTCCAAAGCAGATGTTCTGGACGTTGTGGTGGCATCTACGGTCCAGAAAGACATGGCTATTATGATTGAAGAGGAGAAGAGGTTGCGTGAGAAGGTTGATAAACTGGTGAGTTGTTGGAAATAATAGTTTGGGTTGGAAGGAACCTAAAAGCTCATCTCATTGCACTCCCCTGCCAGGGACAAGGACACCTTCCACTAGACCAGGTTGCTCCAAGTCCTGTCCAACCTGGCCTTGATCACTTCCAGGGATGGGATTTATTATAATGAATGAAGGAACAGTTGAAACAGTGATGTGAGGACATGCTGGTACTTTCAGTGGGGAGTCAGTGGCTTAGGGATACATAGTTCCTTCCTGTGTCATGAATTTCAGAGGACCACCTGGGTAAAGAATCATTTATTGTGCACCTTGTTTTAGCACCTGCCCTTTAATATTGTTCAAATGTTGCTTTTAAAGTAATATTTCTCCTTTCAGTAATGTAGTCAGAAAAGCTGGTTTTTCATTAACCAAAATTTCTATCTACCTGGGTTTAATATCTTATTTCTAAAAACTTCATTATTTCTTTGATAAATTTACCTTCTGATGTTTTAGCTTGGAATAGTCACCTCTTTGTAACAGTCACCTCTTTGTTAGGCTTTGAAGTGATGTAACACTCTCTTGCAGGGAGTGACCGACTCAGAGAGGGTGACATTTGAGCTGTTCCCTGATGACGAGCGACAGTGTTTGAAGTGTAAAACCACCTGCTTCATGTCAGCAGTTTATTGTCCCTGTAAACCCGGATTGTTGGTGTGCTTGTACCATGTTGAGGACCTCTGCTCCTGTCCCACCTACAAATACAAAGTGGGGTAAGCTTGAGATAGCAAATAATACCATGATCTGAAGTTATCATTGTCTGTGTAGGTACTGTGGTTTGGTAATCTGGTGCTTGCTTTGCTGTCAGTAGGGCTGGTTTCTGTTTCTGTTTCTGTTTCAGTCCTTTGCAAATCCAGTGCCCCCATAACAACAGGCCTGTTTTGTGCTTGCACACAAAGCCTCTTTCTCTTCAGCATTCAGCTCTTCTTGCTCTATAATGGCAAAAATTGCTGGCTAAGTTAGTTTGCATTTTTATTTATAGCAACAAGGTCATTGTCCCTTATATCCAGTCCTTGCCAGGACATATTGTTTTGCTTTTCAGAGCTTTCCTTCCTGTTGTCAGCTTTCCTTTGCTATTTGGTAGATCTTTGTCCTGCGGGAATGGAGCTTTCTTTAAGACAGTTTCACAATTCCTTAATTGTCCTGCTGAAATCGCTTTTTGAAGTAATTGCAATGTTGAAATTGTCTCAGGAAGAACATGGTGTGGTTGTAGGTCTTAATTTGAATTCTGTGCTGCCTGCAGGTACCGCTACACCCTGGAGGAGCTGTACCCGATGATGAACGCGCTGAAGATGCGCGCGGAGTCCTACAACGAGTGGGCTTCCAACGTCAACGAGGCTCTGGAGGCAAAAATTAACAACAAAAAAAGTGAGCGTCTTACCTGTTGTCTGCAGCACATAAAAAGGGCTAATTTTTCAGGTTTTTAGTAGCAACTTTTTTCTTACGTGACAGCCAAAAGAAATCATATGTCATTTCATGTTTTAAAATAAGTATTTCAGCTGTTACAGTCCCAGAAATGATGCTAAGCTGTCCCTGTGTGACGAGACTGTAAATCTCTTTGACACAAAATAAAACCGGAGTAGAAATAGAAATGCACTTAATGTGTTGTGTTTCTATGCCTTACCATGGAAAATCCATGGCAGAGGGAGACTTCTTAACTTAATGTCTTTCCCAACAGGTCTCATCAGTTTTAAGGCTTTGATAGAAGAATCAGAAATGAAAAAGTTTCCAGACAACGACCTGCTGCGACACCTCCGGCTGGTGACACAGGACGCGGACAAATGTGCCTCGGTGGCCCAGCAGCTGCTGAACGGCAAGAGACAAACCAGGTGAGTGTCACTGTGTGTCTGCAGCCAAATCGAGGCACCAGAGATGGATGTCAGTGGCCAGTGATGGACTCCAGTGTTCTGCAAGACTTAAAAATTGGAGGAGTCTCTCAGTGTCCTCAAGAGAGCCATCTATGACAGGGAGATTCACCTTTATTGCGTGTGATAAGTTAAACATTCTGAGCTTTCAAATCTCCTCTTGCTCCGTGTGTGACAGTTGGGCAGTAAATTTATTCCAGTGTTCCCTGAAAGGAAAAGATGGTGTGGTACAAAGACAAAGTCACAGCCAGCAAGATACAGTCCACTTGTCTTTGTGCCATGGGGGCTGTAAATCTGTCCATAGTGCCGGTGTCATTGTATTCATAACTCTCTGTCTTGTGGAAAAATGAAGTTCCTTAACTCCCTGAGCTGCTGCTGGTGAGAATGTTGTATGAAAACTCTGAAAAATACCTGCTCTTTATATCGAATCTTTTAGACAGGTTATTTGCTCAAGAGCTTTGAAGGTAGGGCAGTGTTTGAGTAACAGGTCCTTTGTGAACTGTCTGCCTGGTCCTGCTGGCACTTCCATGTCTGAAATAAGTTGAAAAGAGCCAGAAGAACAGAAGGCCAAGGCCAGATCTCTTCATTACATGAGTCTGGTTGTGCCTGTATTGATATAAGAGCCTTTTTCTCAGGATCCACAAGTTACCATCTTCTGCTGCACATTCTCCACCCATACACAGAATCCCAGACTGGTTTGGGGTTAGAAAGGACCTTAAAGATCATCTTGCTCCACCCCCTGCCATGGGCAGGGACACCTTCCACTAGCCCAGGTTACTCCAAGCCCTGTCCAGCCTGGCCTTGGACATTTCCAGGGATGGGGCAGCCACAGCTTCTCTGGGCAACCTGTGCCAGGGCCTCACCACCCTCACAGGGAAGAATTTCTTCCCAATATCCCATCTAACTGTGCTCTCCTTCAGCTTAAAGCCATTGGTCATGGCACCCACACTCACCATGGGCACATCGAGCCTCAGGGCACAGTGGTTTCTAAGAAAATGTTGTGTTTATGTATGTGGAGGACAGTATTGCTCATGTCCAACAGTCTAAAGTATGGAGTACTCCAGGAAAAATTGAGTCTCATTTGTTCCATCTGGCCAACTTTCACCCATTTCTGCTGATTTGAACAACATGATGTTTGTTGGAGCAGTTGTTTTTTGTGCTGGTGGAACTGCACGTGTGTGGTTCCTGCATGTTACTTGCCTCAGCAGGAGTTGTGTACCTTGTCACTCCTGTGTTCCTGCAGTACTTCAAAGACTGGCTTGGAAGGACTTCTGGAGTAGAATATTCTGCTGTCACGTTTAGACATGATTCTTGTCTTCCTTCCTGGTGATCTCTGTGTAAGCCTTTGTAGCAGGGACTTCATAAAAATTCACCTTTGCTGTCTTGCACACACAAGAGGATGAAGCCCCTCTTCATATGTTGCTTTTATGTGTCATAGCAACATAAAAATATTGCAGCTGGGAATGAGAAATTCAGCATTCCCACAGGCTTTGGCCACGCAGGGAACTTCCAACCTGGACATTTGTGGTGCCATCATCAAAGGACTTGTTCACTCCTGATCTTCTCCTTCATTTGGTGTTGAGCCATCTCTTCTTCTTCTGGCATCCCCCGTCTGGGTTCTCCCATCCTTGGTGTTTGCTCAGGTCTCCCAATGCTGAACTGGGAGCAGCAGCCAGGCCCTTCCCAGCTGCTCTGTGCCAGATGGGTCCTTCCTGCTCTGAATGTGTCCCTGACTTTGCTTGGCCTGGGAAGAGCTGGGAGCAATTTTTATCTTCATCTCCTTGACTAGGTCTGTTCTCTTGTCACCATGAGAGGCTCTCAGCCTTCCTCACAGCTGGGCCTGCCAGCCCCTGGGGCATCATCCTGTGCTGCTCCACACAGCGACAAGGCAGTGCTTGGACTGAGATTCTCATTTGCTCTAATAGAGGCTTTAGCCCTTCTCTCACCATTTCTACTTTGATCTTTTTTTAGCATGTTTCTGGGAGAAGTCCAGTTTCAGGTCTTCATAATTTTTAGGAGTTTTAAAAAACCACGGTACTTGATTATCTTTTTTCTTAAAAGATTGAAGAGGGGAGTGCTCTTAACCTGTGAAGGAAGATATAAAGAAGAGAATTATCTCTTTAATTTCTTAGTAAGTGTTACATCAAATACAGATTCATCTGCCTAAAGCTGCAGGATGCTGGGCAGCCTTCATCATGCTGAGTGCCGGGTGTTGGTTGGGAAGGATTGTGGATTCTGCTTAAAATTTGGTTCGTGCTTTTGGCAAACTTTCCATTGTGGACTGAGCATTTTTGTCTGATTCCAAATTTGGAAGAGTCGTGCAGGAGACTTGGCTCCTGTGGGAAGGTTGTCCCTGTTAGTCATGGCAGTCAGTGACACGGGAGGATCTCCTCCAGTACAGCCAACACAGCGGTTCCTGGGGAGAAGACCAGGAGAGATGATGATATTGTCTTAGAGTAAATCCTGTCACTCTGCTCACCAGTTTGTCTGCATTACCTGAAGAGATGCAAATGGGCTGTACATTCCTATTTCCTCTGCTTCTCTAGGTGCTGGGGGATTAAACCTCCCCAGATTGGAAGAAGTTCTGTGAACATCTAAATCGGGCCAGAGCACAGCGTGTTCCTCATTCTCCTGGCACTGAAAGGGGACAGTGTTTCTGCCCTGCTGCCATAAAGGAATGTTGTCCCTGTCCATCCCCTTCCCTCTCTAGGCCTTGTGAAATTTGTTCTGCTCCTTAGTCTCCAAGAGTTTAGAGACCTTGTGCTTGGAGATCTTTGTGATTAATAACCCTGGATGGACGTGGGGTGGCTTCTGTCTGGCTTTTTCTTAGGCTCATGTATTTTCTGGTTATCAAAAACATCTTGTGAGAGTCAGTTTTGCCATTTAGATATGTATATGTAAATAAATATTTATATATTTAAAAACCTGTGCCTTTCCCTAGAAGACACCATAGAGCTTCCACAGAAAACAGTAGAACAAAGCACACTGTGAGGAAAACTGTGTTGTACCTGAGGCTTTGAATTCATTTTATTGTTCAACTGACTGTGGGGTTTTGAACTCCCAATGCGATCCTGTGTATCCTTTAAAAATACCTATTTTTAACCCAGAGTGATAAATTAAAATTAATTTCATAGTGTTCACATTCCAGTCGTGCTGGCATATCCTGCTGGGCTGTTGTTCTCCTCTTTTGTGTAGATGACACACTGTGGATTCAATTGGAGCCAGCATTGTAAGGGATCTCTTTCCTTTTCTGTTCGGGGTTCTCAGACCTCGTTAACAGTGGCTTGAGTTTAGAGAGGTTTTTAATATTGGCCAGTTTGTTAACACTTCTAAGCCACTCATTTGATACAAAGCTTTTAGATAAAAATAAAAGTGCTGATTTCAGTGTAGAGAGGACTTTTCAGAAGTGCCTACACGACCTGTCAATATAAAACCCATTCAGAATTGGGATTTGTTCTCTTTTGGTGTGGGCATGGGCAGAGCTGACTACAATAGCTGTTGCAACATAACTGAATAGTTTATCCACAGTTGCTTTGTGTTCTGGAAAAAAGCCTAATTTTATTCCATAATAACCAGTGCCCTTCCAAGGCTGAGTAGTTGTTCCAGAATCCCATTTAATATGAGTGTTTCAACAATAGCTCGTTCTGCAGTGGCGGACTGAGGTTTCCCCTGTATGTGAGCCCTGGGCTGCTTGGGTGCTTGTGAATATTCTGTTATTCCTCAGTAAGGCCTGACTGACGAGAAATCATGAGCGAATGTTAGGGAATAAAAAAAATCTAGGATGTTTGGGGTTGGAAGGAAGTTTAAAGCTCATCTTGTTCCACCCCCTGCTATGGGCAGGGACTACTTCTGTAGACCAGGTTGCTCCAAGCCCTGTCCAACCTGGCCTTGAAGTTCAGATATTTTATTTCTATTTTTTTTCAGTGGTAACCAGGAAAGCTGAACCGTGTCATTGCAGGTACCGCTCCGGAGGAGGGAAGTGTCAGAACCAGCTGACAGTGAACGAGCTCCGGCTGTTCGTGAGGCAGCTCTATGCCCTACCCTGTGTCCTCAGCCAGACACCACTGCTCAAGGTAACTTGGAAATCCTAGGGGAGAGAACGTGAGCATTTGCAGGGATGGATTTGCACTGCATCCATCTCCTGTCTCACTGTTTGCTCCAAGAATTAATACCTGTGCACTGGCAGGCACTTGTGTGCAGGGGATTCAGGAAGGGAGCTCTGACCTGCTGGAGTTCATGGGCAGCAGATTTTTATACTACACAGGCAAATCAAAGTGTTAGTGTTGTGTAAAGGAGTGCAGGAGAAGCAGCAGGATGACCTGAACAACAAAGGTTAAAAGTTTGAGGTCAGTTAACTGGTCTGCTCTTGAGAGAAACCAGGTTAATGTGAGAACATTCAAACTCCCTCAGTACTCTGAGGGAGCTCTCTCTTATCACTTTCCTTCTTTGTTAGTCCGGAATCAGCTTTCTTATAATCTTGTAATTAGATCCCTCCTCATGTTCTCTACCCACATTCCAGGAAACCCCACAGATAACTCCAGCCAAACCCAGCCCAGGCTGCCCAAATCCTTGCTCTAGCAGAGAACGTGCTGCTGTCAGGGAGTCAGGTCACTGTGTCCCCCACGCAGCTGGTCCTGTTTCTGTGCTCCCCAGATGATCAGCCCTCAGACAAGCTGAAAGTCATTCAAAATTTCGCTTCAGAATTTGCCAAAATGTTGCATATCACACCGAGGGGCAGTTAAAAAAAAGAAAAATAAAGTCTGGGCAGCTGCAATTCCTGTCTTAAAGGAGAAAAGCTTTGCATATTTGTGACACCTGGAACCAGGAGATGCTGTGTCCAGCTCCAGAACTGTCCCTTAAGTGTCCATACAGCATTGAGAGTCCAGACAGTGTTGTGTAACTGAATGGGAGTAGACCAGTTCAACTCGGCTTTGGCTGCTGCCTCAGAAGCTTTATCAGCCCTGCAGTGTGTGGATCAGATTTGATAGAATCCTGTTTACAGTTTTTTGTTTATAGCACTGGAGCTGTGAAGTTCTCTTGCTGGTTGAAAAGCAGAAGTTCGGAAATTCCAGACATGCAAACAGTTCCTCTCCATCTGGCATTCTTGAACAGGGAAATAGCAAACACATATGGTCAGGGTGTTCCTTTGTATCATCCTCAACAAGCCTCAATTATATGGAGTCATGTAAATTATGCTGTTAATGTAAATGACCAACAGTAACTGGAGATGGGTTCACAGTTTAATCTGTCTCTTATAAAGGCTTTATTCCATGCTGGGGGAGGCTGCCCACCCTGGGAAACAGTCTTGCTGGCAAGGTGCCAAGGTGTCAGCTGTGAGGGAAGAACTTCCTGCAGGAACAGCGTTTCAGGCAGTACTGGAAACACTGGGCAGGATGCTCCATGCAGAATAATCCCAGCCTTGGCAGTGGGATTGCTCTGGGTGACTGTGCCTTACCCTGGGAAAAGTGCAAACAGCCCCAGAGGTACCTTTTGGGGTGATCAGCTGCAGAGGGTATGGAGAGAGAAGGAGTAGCAATGCATGAGGGAGTAAAATGCCTGTGGCTCATTGGCACTGTGGGGTGCAGCTCAAAAACCTTAACAGTGCAGCAGAAATGAATCCCAGAGCATCCCAGTGTTCTTCAAAGCCTTCATAATCCTCACTTTTCTGTTCCTCAGCTGCCGTTCTGAACCATTCCAGAGCAAAGCCAGACAGCAGCACTTGTGGCACACTCAATTTCCCTTTAGATTGTTCTTCCCAACCCTCTTTCTGACACCTGTCTCAGCTCACAGGAGTTGGGGGTGGAATTCCCTTGTTCTGGGATACTCAAGCTTGTGGCCACATCTGTGTATGAGGAGGTGCTGGTACATACATTGTCTGTTGAAGACAGAGTTGAAGTGTTCCAGACACTGGGCTAATTTGCCACATGCACTGTGTGTGTGGCAGTGGGGCGTTTGCCAGGAGCCTGCACTCCATGGTTAACCTTGCACTTCCACGGTTAAGTGACTTGGCAGTGGATTTTTCTCTTGATTTATTGTTGCATTTGTGTATTTCAGGACCTTCTTGACCGTGTGGAAGCTTTCCAACAGCAAAGCCAAAAACTCCTTTCTGAGGAAATGCCCAGTGCTGCGGAGCTGCAGGAGCTGCTGGACGTCAGCTTTGACTTTGACGTTGACCTGCCCCAGCTGGCCGAGCTGCGGACGCGCCTGGAGCAGGCCCGCTGGCTCGAGGATGTGCACCTGGCTTCCTCAGACCACAACTCCCTCACTCTGGATGACATGAGGCGTCTCATAGACTCGGGGGTGGGACTCGCGCCCTACCCGGCAGTGGAGAAGGCGATGGCGAAGCTGCAGGAGCTCCTCACCGTGTCCGAGCACTGGGATGACAAAGCCAGGAACCTGATAAAGGCCAGGTAGAGCTAAATCTCAGTGTTGCGTTTTGGAGTTCCAGGAGCTGTTCCAGATGGAAGTGTCATGACTCCTGAAGAGGCTCCCCTTTGTTCATCCAGTTCACAGCAGGAAGGCAAAGCTTGTTCCAGCCAGAAGGGACAGGGCTGGAGAAGGAGGATGAGGCGTGGAGTCATTTTGGTTGCCTTGCTGTGTTTGTGGTGCTCCACCGTCATTATGCAAATTCCTCCTTTTACCACAAGAAAGGGGTTTAAGATTCTTCTTCCTTCTTTTCCACCTTCTTCTCCCACCCAGTGTCAGGCTGGAGGATGCGAGTCCAGATGGAGCTTAGATATGTACCTTCAGTGGGTAAAATTTATAGTCCATGTAGGACTATTTCTAACTAACAAGGAGGAGACTTTTCCATATTAATTGGTGCAGGGGAGAAGGAAATAGGCCAAATACATCCTTACTAAGAAAAATTTTCTTGCTTGTTGTTTTGACCTCCTGATTTCTGAAGAAAAATGGGGGTGCTGCAAACTTGTGTGCCAGGTTTTTCCCTTCAAGATTCCTGACTTTTTCCCTCTCCCTCTCCCTCTCCCTTCCCCTCTCCCTTTCCCTTTCCTTTCCCTTTCCTTTTTTCCAATTTTGCCCCAGCCTCATACTTATGAAAGCATGGGAGTGTCTCTCACCCACTACTAACCACAGTGTTTTAAAATAACTTAATAGAGCACAGAGCTGACTAAACTTGGGTTTAACCTCCAGTATTGAGCTGTGTTGTGTTTGTACCTTTCTAAAACCATGAAATCAAACTGGGAAGTAGAGAAAAGCCAAATTTCAGCAGTTTAGCCTTCTAAAGCAGAATCGTTCAGCTGGTTCTGGTTGGGGTTTTGGTGAGTGTTTGAGGATCCAGGGTTCTGTCACTGAAAAGTTAATGAAAGGTAAATCTTCCTTGAGTCAAAATGTGAGAAAGTTTCTAGTAGGAGCCTGGAGTGAGCCAACATTTCTAAAGCTCCCCTGCATTCCCGATGCCCAGGCTGTGCTGGGTGCAGCCCAGGGCTGGACATAACACCATTGTTTGGTGTGACCCTCTGATTTTAATGGCCCTGGTGAGTAGAAGAGCCCCCCCTGTAATGCAGCATCTCACATCTGAGCTGTTGTGCTCCCCAGACCCCGACAGTCCCTGAGCAGCCTTGCAGCAGCAGTGAAGGAACTGGAGGAGATCCCAGCCTACCTCCCCAACGGAGCGGCGCTCAAGGACGCAGTGCAGAAGGCCAAGGACTGGATACAGGAGGTGGAGGCTCTGCAGGTACATGAACTGTGCTCGTGGCTGCTGGGCAGGGACAGTGACCCTGCCCAGGTCACCAGAGCCACCCTCTGCACCCCAGCTGTGCTCTGGGGCTCCAGACCCAGCTGTGCTCTGGGTTTCCCACGTCTGTGCTGTCTGTTCCCTCGGCCATGGTGCAGTTACACTCACTGCCCTGATTTTTGCTTGGTTCTGCACTTGATCTGTGCTCCTTCACCTTTGCAGCTAACTGCAGTAAAATCTGTGAAGGAGCTGTTAGCAAAAATCTGAAGTTAAAAAGATGCTGTATTATGGAACTTTACCTTAAGGTCAGTTTTGCTCAGTAACCATTCCCTGTTAATCACACTTTTGTACCACACTGAGGTACAGTCTGGTGATACAGAAGTGGTTCCTGGCTCAGCCTTGCGAGTGCTTGAGCCAGAGGTCAGTTGAGACTGTCCAGATTAGGCCAGGGTGGCACTGGGATAGCCCCGATTTCACATTTTAATATAAGTTGCCAAATATTTTTTTATATTTTTATTTGTCCTCATATTTTTTCCATAAAGTGAACTCTGATCTGACTTAGGAGTATTTTCAAGCCTCTTTAGCCTAAACTGAGCTTTCTATAAAAACTTCTTTTGAGCTTTTATTTAAAAAGCAATTGTCCTGGGCTTAAATATTTTGAAGGAATAAAGTTCATGTAATACTAATTTTTGTTTGAGGGCTTTCTTGAAAGATCTTAAGTGAATTATTCTTGGCATTTGGAAATTTCTTGGTCTGCACACTGAAATTTTGCCTCCTGAATATGGAAAAATGTTTCTGTCTGTGCCAAGAATTTTTTGCTTCAGTTCTGTGAGGGTTTCAGTAAATGCCTGTGGTCGCTGTGACTTGCGTTCTTGGTATCAGGAGGTCGGTAGCTTGGATGTTGCTGCTAGAGGTGTTGGGGTTGCTTTGGGGGAGTAGTTTTCCAGTCCCACATCACTGCCCTTTCCAGAAATTACCTCTGGAATTAAATCTTGGTGCCACTTCACTTCTGGGTGTGTTATACCTGCATGGCCCAGGCGTGGGCTGCCAAGGGAATGGCCAGAGCTCGCTCCCAAATGGCACCTGGGATACTGGAGATGGTTCTTGGCCTGGCATGGGCTGGGTTGGACTTGACTTCTGGTGCTGTTGCTCCCTACAGTTACCTGACAGGAGGCTGGAGCCAGGTGGGGGTCGGGCTCTTCTCCCAGGTAACAGTGACAGGACAAGAGGAAATGGCCTCAAGTTGCACCAGGGGAGGTTCAGGTTGGATATTTGGAAAATTTCTTCCCTGCAAGGGTGGTCAAGCCCTGGCACAGGCTGCCCAGGGTTAGTGGAGTCACAGAGAGATTTAAAAGGTGTGTGGACGTGACACCTGGGGACATGTGTTAGTGGTGGCCTTGGAAGTGCTGGGTTAATGGCTGGACTTGATGATCTTGGAGGTCTTTTCCAACGTTAATGATTGTGATTCTATGATTTCAGAATATTTCCATTTTCTGCTGTGAATGCAGAGTGTGAGATTGTGAGGTTGCTTATATTGTTGGCGGTCTCTGGGGTTATTTTGGGTTTTTTTTGTCATTTGGGAAGTGTGTTCTTCCTTCCACCCCCCAGTGTGGTGTTAGTTTTGTTTGTGTAGTCTGACTCACACACAAGCAGCACAAATGTTGGATTAACAGCTGTGCAGGTCACTGAGGTGTTTGAGCAGTAAATTCATTTTTACAAGCTCTACCTTCAGTTCACTGAGTGGCTGCTGGGACTCAGGGCAGTGCTCTGTCCTGTGTACATTGAGGATTTCCTAATTTACAACCCTGCAGGTTGGGGGCCGTGTGCCCGTGCTGGACACGCTGGCGGAGCTTGTCACGAGAGGTCGATCCATCCCAGTGCACCTGGATTACCTGCCGAGGCTGGAGGCCCTGGTGTCTGAAGTGCAGGCATGGAAGGAATGTGCAGCCAACACGTTCCTGTGCGAGAACTCTCCGTATTCCCTTCTGGAGGTAAGAGATCCCAGCTCTGGAGACCAGCTCTGACAGTCACAGCACAGGTACACAGAGCTACAGTGTGACCTCAGGAAGGAGCAGGAAATATTAAGTATATTTGCAGAATTGCTTTAGGAGTATATGAATTATTTTAATATAATTTTCATTAGCAACCACTACTTTTAATGATAGTTTTAAACTTTTGAAATGCTTAAGATTTAGGTATGCTTTCTCTATTCTTCTTAATTAGTAGCTAGCGAGAGCAGACAGTGCCAGTGTCTGACATCTTCCATATTAGCATGGGAATATTGACAGATCTGTGGCCCTGGATTTACTCCAGTGCATCAGGCCGAGCTGCAGGTGTGCAGCTTCATCCCTGCTCCATCCTCCTCGGGCTCAGTGTCAGGCTGTAGCTGCGTTCGCTGCCCCTCTGCATTTGGAGGGGATGGTGTCACACCTGCAGTCCTTGAGCAATCCACACTCTGCCCTACACTGAGCTCCTCTGACCCCCCCAGTCCTCCTCTCCCATCAGGACAGATGGGAATGCAGGGCAGTCCCTGGAATCTCTGTTTTTTTCCAGGGTTTGCAGTTTCAATCCCATGAAGCTGTTTAGCGTCTCAGCTGTCTCTATGTACCAGCAGTTTGGGTGAAAAGCAGGGGTGTTTGGGTCTGGCCATTTTATAAAACTGAAGTTTCAACCTTCCAGCTGTCCCCACCTTCCAGATAACCTCATCCTAGTCCCTCAGATCTTGGATGGAATAAGTGCAGGAATTTCAGTTCTCACCAGTCGCCTGTGGCTGCGTTAGGGCAGGGCGGTGCCTTAGGAACACTGGAGTTGTGACACTGCTGTTCTGTCCCTTAGGTGTTGTGTCCCTGGTGTGACATCGGAATGCTCAGTCTGAAGAGGAAGCAGAAGAAGCTGAAGGAGCCAGTGCCAAGTGGCAAGAAGAAAAGCACTAAGCTGGAGACGCTGAGTGACCTGGAGCGGGCGCTCTCCGAGAGCAAGGACACGGCGGCCGCGGTACGTGGCCCAGATGTTTTCAAAATGGAGCTTCTTCTGAGTTCCTTGAATCCTTGTTTCTGTTTGTCCCCCATACAGAAGTGTGGCTTTCACCCTATTCCTCCTCCTGTGCTGCTCTGCAGGACTTTTGGGACTGCACTTTTCTGTGCTTGCTTTAGACTTCCCAAAATTGCTTTCAGTGGAAACAATGTGTGTTGCTTTGTGCATGAAGCAGCCTCACAGTTTGCCAGGCAGTGCCTGTAGCCAAGCAAAGCACAGGAAAACAAAAAATAGAGACCTGTTTTCCCCCACCATATCTAAACCTTATTAAAGGTGGGATAGGGTTTGCCCAGGTCTGATCCTTTCAAAGAACACCATAACCCAGCACCATTTATAATTAAAACAAACACTCTGAATAATTAAAGGAAAACCTCATGTATTATGGAGTCACTAAAACACTGCTCTGGGTGGAGCAGACTCAGTCTGCTGGTGGGAAAGGGCATCCTCCCAGCAGACCTATTGCAGAGCCTCCCCTGTGGTCAGGTAATGAAGTCCTGTAGATAACAAGCAGTGGGTTCAATGGATGGGGTTTGAATGTAATTGTCCCTTTAATATGGGACATTTAAATTTTGACCCATGGCAACTACTTAAAACCTGTACATGCATTGGTTTTGGCCTCCCTTGACTGAAGGGCAGAGTTAGAGCCAGCACTAACTGGGACAGGCTGGGTCCCCAGTCCCACCTGTCCCTCTGCGACTCCATCACCTCTTGTTGAGGAGATCCAGGGCGCTCACAGGGGCTGCACCTAGGAAAGTGCAGTCATTCAGGGTGGCAGGGTTTCTTCTGACACACAAAGGGAACCAGAACCTTCCCACAGTGAGTTTTGGGCACTCCTGGCCTGGCTCAGCACCTGTGTGCATGGCACAATGTGCTGTGCCCCAGTCACACATCTGTCCAGGATGGACACAGCTGTCTCATTTTTCCAGGGCTGAGCTTAGTCCAGGTGTCACACTTGAAAGCCATGATGTGGGAAATAACCATTTTGTGTGAATTTATAAACCCTCCTCTTATAAGTTGTGACCCATAATAAAATGCATGGAATTAATTAGTTGCAGCTGCTATGAACAACCTTTATGGAACTGAAATATATTACTGTCTTTATAGTAACTAATGCTAAAGATTCTTGAAAAAAGAATCATGAGAAGGTGTAGAGAGGGCAAACAGCACATTCAGGGCACACCTGGACTTTGCTTGCTTTCCACAACCCCCACAGGAAGTCCATAGGTCAGGGCATGGCCCTGAGCAGTGGGCAGTGTGTGCAGAGCAGGGGCTTGGAGATGCATTTGTGTTTGTGGAACCTGCCCAGGCACCTTTTATGATTATCCAGAGTCTGACTATTGAGAGACATGTTCACAGAGAAGTACCAGCAATCCAAACCTGCACTTCTTCTTCAGGATTTGAGCTGCTTTAAGGCAGGCCATGTTTTTGTAGTACAAAACACAAAGGATTGGAACAGAGAGGGGGTTAGGAGCTGTATTATTACAAAGGAATAAGCTTTGTATCTCTGGGCCTTATGAGAAAATGGAAGGGAACTGAAGTCACACCACTGCACATCCCCACTGCTGTCCCTCCATCCCCATCACTGCTCCTCCATCTCCACCAGTGCTGCAGTTCAGAGGTTGAGAGCTCTGGAGGTGTTACAGGAGTGTGAGGAGTGTTGTGACGGTCTGGGACAGTCGCTGGTGGTCCGGGACAGTTGCTGGTGTGTCTGAAGAGTGCTGGAGCAGAGGACACCCTGTTTGTAATGAGCAGTGTTCCTTTGGGGATGACCTTTGGATCCCTTTCAGATGGCCACGCTTGGAGAAGCCCGGCTGAGGGAGATGGAAGCGCTCCGTGCCCTGCGAGCAGCGAACGAGGTGAAGGTGCTGTCGAGTGAGGAGGATGCCGAGCTGAAAGTGTGTCTGTGCCAGAAGGAGCCGGCTGCTCCCATGATCCAGTGTGAGCTCTGCAGAGGGTTCTTCCACACCGGCTGCGTTTCGGTGCCCAGCGTCTTGCAGGGACCCCGTGTGTGGCTGTGTCCACACTGCCACCGATCCGAAAAGCCGCCCCTAGAGAAGATCTTGCCGCTGTTGGCCTCCCTGCAGCGCATCCGCGTGAGGCTGCCCGAGGGGGACGCCCTGCGGTACATGATCGAGAGAACTGTGAACTGGCAGCACAGAGCACAACAAATGTTATATTCAGGGAATCTCAAACGCATCCAGGACAAAGTTGGCTCAGGATTACTGTACAGCCGGTGGCAGCCCTCGGCGGGGCAGCTGCCGGAGACAAACAAGGTGAGACCGGGCTGGGCTTCCTGGCGGTGGGAGCGCGGGGTCAGCAAGGACAGGCTGGAACACTGCTCTGGGTTTGGGTTCAGTGCAGCTCCCTGCAGATCCCGCTGAGGCAGAGGGTTTGTGTCCTGCTTTACAGCTGTAGGGATCTGGGTCCTGCTGTGCCCATTTGCCAGGATGTGTGCGTGTGTTCCAGCAGCAGCTTCGTGTCCCCTGCTGCTGGCGTCCAGGAACAATTCCTCCCAAAGAGCCTGTTCCCCCCTTTCCTCCTCCAGCTTCTACACTCTGCTGTGACACCACTAACGACAGAGCTGCTGGAGCTGTTGTTTCTGGAGTGCTCATTATTCAATTAGTCTTTATATTCTGTTCTTACAAGTATTCAAAGAGAGTTTTAAGCGTCGAGAATTACTAACAGAGGCACAAACTGTCCTGTGTGTTACCAGCTTGGCTCTCAGACAAGATTGTTTTTAACAAAGTGTCTTCATCCCTTACTGCTCCTCTTCCTTCTCACTTCCAGTAGCCCTCTCCCAAGCTGAATATTCTGCTGGTATTGCTGAGTTGAGCCACAGCAGCTGTTTCAGATGGAGTCATGAGGGAGTTTGTCTTCCTCCAGGAAAGATCTTTCAGCAAGAAGCACAGGGAAAGAGGGAAAGGGGTTAAACAGCTTTCCTGAGATAACAAATGCAGAAAAAAATCATAAATTAAAGCTCTGTGCTATATAAAGAACATGAAACACCCCAAAATGGAATGCACTCTGTTGCTTTTACTTTTTGATTGAAACACCTTAGTTTTGCTAGTCCAGCCCAGTTACAGTTGGGCTGGTTTTGTGTTTTCATGTTCAGTTACATTAAAGGACAAAACATGCCACATATGCCTGAGGGAGTGTTACAGCTGCTTCTCAGTCACCCAGCTGTACCAATGGCTTGTGGTGACCAAATTTTTCAAGCAAGCAAGCCTAGATTTAGAAATTAAAACTATCTTCGGACAGCTGAGAGAATTTTTCAGGTCATTTAGGTCTGAAAGTATCTTTTTACTAGATCAACTATTGTAGCTGAAAAGGATAGGCCGGGAATTTGGGCATGTAAGTTGATGTTTGGGCCTGAAATGGAAACAGAGTTTAGTTCTATTAGCACAGTGGTATTAGCTCAGCATGGAACCATGAGGTTCCTCCCACCTGAGAGCAGTGTAACCATTTTTGAGGGGTGTGGATCTCAAGTCATTTAACCTCCCAAATCAGGGTATCTCTGGCAGAGCTGGTGGAGGTCCTTGTGACTGCATTTCCCAAATCAGAGGTCCCTGGGAAGCTCAGTAGAAGAGCATCTGACCGTGTGCATCAGCCTGGGTCCCTCTCTGTGCCTGAGCCAGGGACCCTTCTGGAGCCAGTGGTGCTGTGGCAGGATAGGGGAGGCCTCCAGAGTCACACTGGCACAGGTGTGAGCTGAAATTTCAGTTTTGATGGATTTGAGGTGGTCTTCTGGAGAATCCAGTATCTCAGCATGGCTGGATGTCCTGTTCCAATTCTATTTTCCCTGTCATCTGGGCTAATCCAACCCTCACTTCCCCAAGAGAAAGCTCTTCACAATAACCACTGGACTTGGGCTGCTTTGGCACCGGCCAAAGTGAGGAATGTGGAGCCTTTGGGTGAATTTGAAAAATTCACTAGAAGGCAGCTGTGGGAATTGAAGAGACCCAGATTGTGCAAGGGGCCCAGGCACTTGGGTTGGTGAGGGAGAGGGTGTTGTGGAAGGCACCTGGTGAGATGGCTCTGGCAGTGCCAGTGCAGCACTGGCCCTGGCTCCGGGAGCACAGGGTTTGCTGTTGCCATGTCCATGCACAGGCAGAGCAGGGCTGATACCTGGTCCCATCAGGACAGTAAGATACAAGATTTCAGTAAGAGAAACAAGTGTTGGATCTATCACAGTTATTCCAAACTTCAAACCACACATTTAGTGAAACGATGTGCGTTTTGTTTTCTAGGTGTCCCAGACAATTGGAGCAATGTCATTCTCCATGCCTCATGACTGGGATAACAGAACCATCTATTTGCATTCTCCATTCTCTACAGGACAGCACTGCATCCCACTTCATGGTTTGTAATCTTCACTTTGATTTGGGTTTTTTTTCCCCCCTTTCTTTTTCTTCTCTGTGTTTGGTGGAGGGGGCAGCATGTCCTGGTCACCAGGAAATGGCTGAGCAGGCAGCACATCTGATGGTTCCTCCATCCCCTCACAACTTGGGAGCTCAGTGTCCAGCTCTGGCAGAGGGGTGCATTGCTCAAGGATACAGATTTCCCACATGTAATGAAAAGATGTGGCACAATGGGGCAAGAGGTGTAAGGAGAGCTGGCCCCTTCCCCACATGAACTGCTCACCACAGGCTGTGGCACCAGCCAAGCTGCAGGAGGGAGAAAGGAGGGGACAGACCACTGGACATGTAGGAGGTGGATGGGGACAGCAGGGAGGTGGTGCTGGAGGCCATGGGGTACTTGATCCACAGGACACGAGTCCTGTAAGCTTTGCTGCAGCACAACTGTCACAGAGTCAGAGATTGGAGCTCCCTCAGCCGCTGTGGGGGCTGCTGTGCCAGAGTCACTCAGTGCAGGCTCTGTGCTCTCCCCACCTCAGACTGTGGGTTGGACTAAAACAGACATGCATCATTTGATGACTGTAAAAGAAGTTATTAATAATTTCTTGCCTCCTGATGCAAAATGCTTGAGGGACACAAGTCTTACCTTCAAGCTTTTGAGTCAGTGCAGCTCAGTGTTATGCAAGACATTTCAGTGTAATGTCACAGTTCACATCAAATAAGGCAGTTCTTGTGTCACCAGGTTTATTTTTCAGGCCATGTTTGAGTTGTACTGTATTAAAAAGCTGTTATTTACACTATCATTTTGACCTCCCCAGCTGGAACTGGAGCTGGCAGCAGCAGCGGGTGGTGACTGTAGAGCAGGACTCAGTTGCCGGGCTCATGCTCTCAGCCTTCCTCTCCTGTCTTGGCTTCGCTTATGGATCTCAGGCAGTTTGTTCAGTAGTGAGGGGATCATCACACTCTTGTAGCTCCAGAAGCAGGAGAAGTTGCCAGGAATGATGGCAATGGCTTATCCTTGAACCAGCAGGAAATGGGAGCATGGCAGGGTGCTGAGCCACAGTGCAGGAACTTACTGTGCAAGCTTTTATCTTTCCTTTTAACCCTGCTGTTAAAAAGGAGCAGTCAAGAGGAAACAGATAAGAGCTGATTCATATAGTTTCAGATTTAAAGCCTCTCACCATTTTTTAATATGCTACCAGAGAATTTTCATTATCTGTGCAGTTCTCATCAGTGCTGGCACTGAAGAATCCCTGTTCTCTCTGTCTTTCACACCAGTCATTAGCACCGAGCTGGATGAGCTGATGATGGAGGCCCAGCTGCTGCAGGTTTCTCTGCCCGAAATCCAGGAGCTGTACCAGACCCTGTTCACAAAGCAGAGCCCTGCTCTGCAGCCAGAGCAGAGATCACCAGGGGCACCCACAAACGAAAAGGCAAGTGTCCAACAGCAGCACTGGGCTGGGTCACTATGGGGCAGGGGCTCTGCCTCAGCCCGTGAGCTTTACAGGGGTTTGTGGCTGCACTTCCAGGAAAATACATTTTCCTTGTTCAAAAGGAATCAAGAAGTTGATAACAAACTGGTTACAAGTTATTGAATATAATTTGTGGCCTGATATATTTTTGAAATTTGGATCTGGTTTTTATGGTCACTCTCTGTTCTTTAAATACATCTGTCCTGATTTCATAGAATTGTAGAATCCTAGACTGGTTTGGGTTGGAAGGGACCTTTAAAGCTCATCTCATTCCACCCCCTGCCCTGGGCAGGGACACCTTCCACTAGACCAGGTTGCTCCAAGCCCCATCCTGGCCTTGAACACTTGACTCTTGTCCTGTGTGGAGGTTTTCCAAGGGAGCTGCCATGGAAGTTGTCGGCTCAGAGGCAGGAAATGAGAGTAGTTTTCTCTCTAAGTTCTGTCCCTGGGACCTGACCCTGCCCTTGGCTCCTCTCAGGCTGCTGAAAAGGCAGCACTGTCAAATACTGCACTTAAGCCTATTCTGAAAATCAGGTATGGAATAAAAGGATAATGGGTGTTAGTTGCATACTTACAACCTTGCCAAACTGTCTTTCCAATAGAATGAGTGTTGCCGAGGCAAGAAGGACGGGATGAGTTACATGGAGAGAAAACTGAAGCGGCGCTTTGAGAGAGAGACCTTCTGTGGTGAGAAGAGAGCGAGAGTAAAAAAGATGAGAACACCTAAAAAGAAGAAACTGAAACTGAGTCACTCAAAGGATCTGTGCAGTAACAAACTGGAGAGAGAGCGGGAGCGGCTCCTGGAGCTGCAGCGTTCCAGCGAAAGCCACTTGGTCCCCTCAGACATGTCGTTCTCCGAGCAGGAGGACTCCGAGGACGAGGATGCCATCTGCCCAGCCCTGAACTGCCTCCAGCCCGAGGGAGAGGAGGTCAGTACAGGCAGACCCACAGTGGTGTTCCAAGTGCTGGGATCTGGGACAGGGAGCTGTTCATGAGGGTAACCCAGGGCCAGTCTCTGTGTGGCAAGACTGGTCCCACCTGCCCCTGCTCCTGTGGCCGGGGTTGGTAGGACTGATCCCACCTCCCCTGGAGCAGCTGTGCCACATCAGAACATCTGCACGGAATGGGAAGGGAGAGGTGGGGCTGTGCAAACACCGTGTCCATCTCTGCTCTTGGGATACAGGTGTGGGTGGGGGCAGTGCTTTGGCCTCTGCACAGGTCCATCCAGGCTGGACATGAAGGAGAGGGACAGCCCCAGGTGTCTGGGAGGGCCATGGAGTAGTTGGGCAAGCAAGAGGGGGGATGAGCGGGGGTGTGCCCTGCCCATACCTCCAGAGAGCAATGAGCAAGTGAATGCCCAGCACCAGGCAGCTGCAGAACAGGACATTTCTCACTCATTTACGTAGACCAGGAGCCCCAGAATGACCCACAGATGCTGGGGGGGTGTTGCCTGGTCCTGCTCTGAACCCCATGTCTGTTCTTCACCAGGTCGATTGGGTCCAGTGTGACGGCAGCTGCAACCAGTGGTTCCACCAGGTATGTGTGGGCATCTCGCCCGAAATGGCCGAGAAGGAGGATTATATCTGCACCAGCTGCACGGGGAAGGACTCACAGTATCGGAAGTAAAACTCCCATAAACCATTCAGGACTTCAGTAAAGAAGGTTCTCCCAGTTTTCCAGTTAAGCCACAGGGGCTGGTTTAAAAACCAGATTGCAAATGGTGCTACTTCTATCCTTATGGGATCATTTTCCAGAACTCAAAACAATTTTTGACACTTTTGTATTTTCCCTTGATCTGTTTGTGGTTGTTGAGGTTTGAGATGCTGACTGTTTGCAGGGGTTTCCACCAATTTGGAAGGCATTTGACACATGCACCTTTTACTGTACAGCATTCAGTTACCTCTCTGGGATTTACCGGCGTATTTAATTCAGCTTGGTTTGGGTGCAAATAAAAAAAAAAAAATAAAAAAAAAAACAAACCTGCACCATGAATTTTCCAATAATCCTCTTTTGAGGAAATCCCTGTTTACTCTGTTAACTCTTTGGAGACTTTAGTTTTTTTCCACTTTGTTTTTCGTAGACTAGGTTTATTTATCTGAGCAATAACTTCTATGTCTGGTTTCAGTGACTGGAATGACAATTGAACAGCGTGTTGCTTCTAGCATTGGTTGGTGTACAGACAGCAAATGTTAGATCCTAGTGTCACTGAGGGCCCTGTGATGTAGAAGACAGGAAAAAAAAAATCTGTAAAGTAATTGCCACAGCTGTATTTTGGCTTTCTCCTTTTTTGGGTAGCTTGTATCAAATGTTGCAGTTTATATTGTGGAATAAACCCCTGGTTATGTTATAAAATTAAATGTTGGTGTTTTTAGAGAGTTTGAAATGCAGTTTTATTTTCCTCTGGATCCACACTGGTTGCATCAATGGGTTCTCTTAGCCAACAGATTCATCTTCCAAAACAGCTATGCAGATGCCCTGGTGTTTCCTGACCTCCCTCCTCTGTTCAGGTTTGGAAGGAGAAGGCAGGTCAAAATGTTGTTCACACCGAAAAGAAAAAAAACCTCTCTCAGGTTTTTTACAAAGCTTTTCCAAAGCTGAAATTATTTGCAGGTTGAGTGAACAAAGGATTTGAAAGTACAGTTTGGGACTTGGCAGGGCTGGGAATGGGGATTTCATGCAGGAGGCAAAGGTGTGGGGCAGCTGCTCCTGCCAGCCCTGCCCAGCTGGGTCGAAGGAGAGACCTTCCCCCACAGCCCAGACTGGTGGCCACAGAGCCTGGGCTGGTGGCCACACTGACCTTCCCTGTGGCCCACGGTGAAATGGCTCTGCACAGCCCAGGCTGTGGCTCCCTTCAGCTGCTTCTGCCTGCATGTACCCTAAAAAATTGAGGAATAAGGACATTTCTGGAATGGTTCTGATTCTCCCAAAGGCTGTTCAGGTGTGGTGCTGCAGTGCTGCCAGAGAGGACTGGACCCTTGAGCAGGAGAGGTTGGGTATTTAGGCCCACAAGGCAATTCACACACGGAGCTGCACCCAAAATCCTTTGGAGAGCAATCACTACTGCAGAGCACAGCTGGAAATGGCCTGGTGACAGGAGTGTGGCTCCAAGGCCTGCCAGAGGTGGAACTTGTGGAGCCCTGGGAGATGGGAGGGCTGGAGATCTTTGTATCGTAGAGATCACTCTCTGTGTGACATCCTGTCATCACCAGACCCTGGTGGAGTTTGTGTCCCCTCCACTCATCACTAAGAGGAATTTGCTGGTAAGTTTTTTCCCCTCCTGGTTTTAGCCCTTTTCCATGGGGTGGAGCACACGGAGTCACTGGGTGGGGCAGAGCCTTGGAGCATCTGTAGCTGATGATGACGTGATGGGTCTGTGGGTGGGATCAGAACTGTGCAGGAATTTGGTCCCCCAGGGATTTGGTTTGGGTTTTCTTTTAAAACACTGTTCATTTTTAACCATTAAAGGAATCTTCAGCCTGGCCCAGATGATCCATCTGAAAGCTTTGGGGTGGGGGAGACAACCTTAAACCCATGTACTTTAGTTGTGTCTATGCTCCCAGGGTGTGACTGGTTCTTTTTATTGAAGTACCAAAAGGATGTTTTGAGATTTGGGAGTTTTTTCTCTTTTTAGTTGGAAGAGTCTTTGTGCAATGCTGAGATAACAGCCCGAGCTGTGGAAAAACCTGCTCTGAAACAAACACTGTATCAAGCCTGGCACAGACTGGTCTGTGTTGCCGGGGGTCAGTGCAGCTCAGGGAATGGGGGCTTACAGCAGGGGTTCAGCTGCAGGCAGGGCCCTGCCAGGGCACAGGACACACCAACAGACAGCAATGAGTAATGTTTCTGCCTGAGATGTGTCTGTAGGACACGACTACACGTGTCACACAGGATTCAGGAATCCACACACAGCAGGAGCGACCTGGAAGCAACATGAAGGAGCTGGGATGGCTCTTCTGTAAGTCTGGAAATGAGTGTGCTGCTCTGAGAGAGAGGCTGTGGTACAGCCCTCCAAAATGGCATTACCCTTCCTCCAGAAGGGAACAAGCCGCATGCTGAGAGTTCTTCTCGAGGATGTGAACACGTCAGTCCTTGAAGGAACAGCCCCTCACTGAGAGCAGCATCACTGGACATAAAAGTCTTGTCTGGAAGAGGAGATAAAGCAACCACAGGAGAGTAATGGACCTGCAGGTTCAGCACTGTTAGAGACAGACAAAAATGGGATTGGGGGTTCCAGCAAAAAGGGCTTGGGTAGAAGGAGCAAATATTTCATGAAGAAAAGAAAAGTCTGTGTGCTGATGTGATATACTGATGTGATAATGCTGCTGGGTCCAAAATTCCACCTGCTGAGAGGCAGGTTTGCTGCAAGGGGGTTGAAAAGAAATAGTGACGCACCCTAAAGTCAGAGGTGCAGCTTCACGAAGGTTCCTTTTGCACCTCAGTTCTTCAGGTTCTGAAAGTTTTGTTAATCCTGCCGCTTACAGCAATGTTTTTAAAGGAATTTGGCTGTTTAATCACAATACTAAGCCAGATTTTATATATATGTGTGTGTGTGTGTATATGCTTGCCCCCTGAAATCTGTGTGAGCTGCGCATCTGAATGTACAAGTGAAACCAGCAGGTCCCTGTCTCCAGAACATGGAATTCACTCAAAGAGTCACTCCATCATCCAGGGTTCATTGAAGATAAAACCTATGTTGGAGAGTGTTTGTTGGGTGTTTGGGCTGCTTCAGTGTCTGTTGGGATTGGGGGTTTCATGTTTTTGTTGCTGCCTGGAGTTAAGTTTTAACCAAGCAGGGAACAGGTCGGGCTAATCCCTTGTAACTCAGGCTGGTGCTTTGCCTGCTCCATGTGCTGCCCCAGTTTTTCTTGGGGGATTTTTGCTGGTCCCACCAGTCCCATGCCTGCTGCACATCTTCCTGTGGGGTTTTCCTTGGCACAGGTCTGCAGGGGAGCTCAAAGCTCCTGTGCCTTGCCTATGAGCTGAAACAGCACAGGAGGAAACAAGTTCATCATAAGATACCTTTTCATGCCAAGAATATCTTTTTGTGGTGACTGAACTGTCTTCCCTAAAGCGCATCAGAGGAGGTGAATGTCAGAACCATTCAGCTTGGAGGCAGAGTGTGCAGTGTTTGATCAGGGAGCTCTGTGTGCTGGGGTTGCAGGAGCATCCCCCCAGAAACCTGTGCAATGTACAAACTGGTGGGAATTCAAACCTGGAAAAGCCTGGAAGATTTAAATAAATGGAATTTCTACAACGATAGAAGGATGAGTTGGTGCATTCAGAGTGTTTATACAGTCACTTCAGCAAAAGGATGATGGGCTAGACAGGCATTGCTCTGGGATACCCTCCTCTCCCTGAAATGCAGCCTTGGTTTTCACAACATCTGTGTAAGGCAGAGAAAACAGTTCCCATTGTGATCATTTTTGCCCCTTAACAAATATTTGCAGAGAAGTGTCAGACCTGCTGTTGGCCAGGCAGCACTGAGTGCCAGTGATAGTCTGGAGTGATGGAATCAGAGAATCCCAGAATCATGAAGGTTGGAAAAGCCTTCTAAGATCAGAGTCCAACCATTAACTAACACTGCCACATTCACCACTAACCCATGTCTCCAAGTGCCACAGCCACAGACCTTTTGAACACTTCTAGGGGTGGTGACTCCACCACTGCCCTGGGCAGCCTGGGCCAGTGCCTGACCACCCTTTCAGGGAAGCAATTTTCCCCAATATCCAACCTAAACCTCCCCTGGAGCAACTTGAGGCTTTCCCCTTGTCTTATCCCCTGTTCCCTGGGAGCAGAGACCTGGACCTCCTGCCTCACTGATTTTGGTGCAGCAGGAACTCACATTTTCCACTAAGCCAAAATCCTGGGACAGTGCAGAGATGAGCAATGACCCCGGGCTTGCAGAAGCCATGCTTATATAAATACGTATTTATTCCTCCAGCAGAAGCAGCATTTTGGATTGGAAAGAAAAAGAGAGAAAAATACGTGATTCTGCCCCGCCAGCATTTGGTGCCTCAGGCAAGAAGCCCACTTTGTGTATTTCAATACCGCTTTGTAATGATGGTAACGCTTTGTAAAATTGCTTATATTTCCTAAATAAAGAGCTGCAGAAAACACAGTTGGGCTCCTCAAGGCTCACACTGGGTGGTCACCCCATCAGTGTGTGGGAAAAGGGGTGTGAGGGACTCAGTCTGGTCACGGTCCCTGCTCTGAGGGCCTCCTCCCTGTGATACCCCAGCCTTAAGGGGAAGGGAGCACCCAAGATTCGTGAGTGCTTGTAGTGGAAAGGAACGACAAAATGTCAGAGGGGCTGCAAAAAATCAGGAAGCTTCATTAGGAGATCACAGACTTGGCGTGGAAGTTGGTGTGTGAGTCCTTGAGCTGCCATATGAGCACATGGCAGTGGGGTTGGGGTGAAGGGGTGGGGAGAAAGGGAAGAGAGAGAAGAGAGGAAGGTGGATTAAAGAGGGAGAGAGAAAAAGAAAGGAAGAGAGAAAAAGAGATCCCCAGTCCTGGTTCTGGCGTGTTGATCCAGCTGTGTCGATCCAACCGATGGGATGTCCCGGGTCCTGGGAGCGCTGCCCTTTCCGTGGGCAGGATTCCCTGATCCAGGGGCAGGTTTCTCACTCTCCCTGCAGACTTCCCACGCTCAGCCCATTCCTTCAGACCTTTCTGGAAACGGGCTGGAGCCTTTGGGGTCTTGGGCGGTCTGGATCCCCCTGTACAGCCCATGCCCCTTCCCGGCCCCATTCCTGCCCCTGTGCCGTGCTATGCTGATCCCCAGGAACTACAAACAAGGATGTTTGTCTCGGGGAAAAAAAAAAATCTCTGCACGGCCCCTTCTCCAGCCACGTCTTGTTCTTTCTCGCAGCTTGTTACCCCCAGCAGCCCTCTGGCTGTTACAACCAACAATCCCCGCCGGTTGTTCCCCGGCCTTCGCTTTCCCTGTCCCTGTCTGGGACCCCCCGACCCTCAGGGACTCCCCCCGCCCCTCACGGCCAGCGCGGTCCTCCGCGCCGCCAGGGGGCGCTCTGCGCCGGGGCCCCCGCGGCCCCTCCTCCCCGCGCGCCCCGCGTTTGGCGCGCGCGGCCCGCGGAGGGGGCGGCGATGGCGGGAGGCGGCGGCGGGCCCGGAGCGGGGCCGGTGGCGCAGGGGCTGAAGGAGGCGCTGGTGGAGACGCTGACGGGGATCCTGTGCCCGGTGCAGGCGGTGCGAGCCGCTGCTGAGGAGCAGGTGAAGGTGCTGGAGGTGACGGAGGGTGAGTGAGGGCCGCGTTGAGGGGGCGGGGGGTCCCCAGGCCGCCGCCGCGGGTCCCGGGGCCGGCGCCTCGTGGCCGCGCCTTGGGCTCGGGCCGAACTTCGGCTTCGGAGCGGGCGGGGGGGTGGTGGTTTCCTGCTGGCTGGAGGTGCGTTCCCGGTGCCTCTCCCTCAATCACGGGATGGTTGGGGCAGGAAGGGACCTCTTGGGGATCACCCTGTGCAACTCCTCTGTCACTTGCTCCAGGTGGGTTTGGTGTGTCTCCAGACACGGAAACTCCGCACCCTCCCTGGGCAGCTGTTCCAGGGCTCTGCCACCTTCCATGGGAAGAAGTTCTGCCTCGTGTCGAGGTGGAACTTCTTGTGGTTTAGTTTAGGGCCATTGCTCCTCGTCCTGTCTCTGGGCAACACCAGAAAGCGTCTGGAACCATCCTCTTGACTCCCACCTTGGAGATACTCGTGTGGATTGATGGGATTCCCGCTCAGTCTTCTCTCCTCCAGTCTAGCCAGGTCCAGCTCCCACGGTCTGTTATCAGAGAGATGCTCCAGACCCCTCACCATCTTTGTGGCATCCACTGGACCCTCTCCAATAGCTCCTTGTCTTTCTCTGGGGCATGTTCTGCAGGTTATCGTCTGTGCATTGTGTGTTTGAGGCTGAGTGTGGTCAGGGTGTAGCCGTGCCCTCATCCAGTGTGAAACTCCAATGACAGGGATCCGTTGACTGCTGTGGGGAGCTGGGGACAGGCAAGACACCAGAGCTGGATGGCAACTGGCCTTTGGCTTCAGAAAGAGCCAGCACCCCAAATTCAAGCAGTGTCTTTAATCATTCCTTTACTCCTCTGGACTTCTTATGGTGGCACTAGCCTAGTTCAGGCACTTGCTGCTTTTCCTGTGTGGAAGCTGAACTTAAAAACCTATCAATGCTAACATTTTGTTTCGCTTCAGCTTGAATTTTATGACCTGTCCCAAATGTCTGGAGTCTGTAGAAATTCCTGGAAGATTTGCAGGTGCTCTGCTGTGAGAGGAGCTGGGAAGTGCAGCTCTGCAGCCCTGGGCCTGAAGTTGTGCTCGTGGCCTGACAGCTCGAGGGGCTGGTTGTTTGTGAACCCTCCTGGAAATTTTGCTTTGCCTTTGTCTGATTGTGCCATTCTGAAGATGTTCTGTGAAGTGTTTTGTGAACTGTTTCTGCTCCTGAACTCCAGCTCAGAAACGTTACCAGAGGCAGTTAGTGGTACAAAGAAGGAAGGTATGAGGGCAAGACGGGGCCAAGAGAGGTGTTATGACTGTGCTGCTCTGGGAATGAATGAAGGCAGATTGTTTGATCAAATGTTTGTTGTTGTGCAGTCCCTCAGTGTGCTTGTACCACACTCACATTGGCTCTTCCTTGAGGCGTTATCAGGAGTTCTGTGTGTTGCCCCTGCAGCTCCTGGAGTTTGAATGAGTGATTTGATGGAGTCTGGAAGCACTGGGAGGTTCATCGACTGTAGAGCCTTGGCCTTCTCAGCCACTGCAGTCAGTGTGCTCCTCAGTGGCAACTCTTCCCCAAACAGTGAACCTTTCCATGATCTGGGTGACAGATTTCCAGAGAAGAACATTTTCTGAGGGCTCTAGGTGATGGATGTCCCTGAGGTCCCTTTGAGAGCCCAGGCATGCAGGAGAGTTGCATTTGGTGGATAATGTCAGGGTAAGAGGGATGCAGTTGTGTACATGGTTATTTTGTCACGGTTTTACAAATATCCTGAAGTCTCCTAATATTTCCCTGTGGTTGCAGTCCCAGAACTCTCAGGGCTGATGCAGGACCTGTCCCTCTGACCTGGAGGAGGCTGCAGAACACCTGCACAGGGCAGTTTGCAGGTGACACCAAACTAGAGGGGAGGTGGTTGATGTCCTGAGGGCAGGGCTGCCTCGAGGAAGCCCCTGGAATTCAGCAAGGACAGGTGGCAGGTTCTGCTCCTGGGACAGGAGAACCCAGGATGCGGGTCAGACACTGCCTGGCTGGGGAGCAGCTTTGTGACAAAGGGCCAGGAAATGCCAGTGGCCTGAGAGCTGGACAGGGGCCAGCAGAGTGCCCTGGAGGCCTCCTGCATCCCGGGCTGTGTGAGCAGGACCAGGGGCAGTGATCAGCCCTCTCCAGTCAGTGTTTGTTAGACCACACTTGCAATACCTGTCCAGTTTTGCTTCCATGCCCCAGGGCAAGACACACAGAACCAAGGGGAGTGGGTTCAGCAAAGGGGCATCGAGTGGGCTGGGGAACTGCAGCACTCACCATAGGAGGGGTTTTCCAGTGTGGAAGCTGAGATGGTTTTGGGGGTGGGTCTGAGAGCAGCTTCTGGTAACTATGATGAGGCTGCCAAGACACTGGGGGGTGGGAGAGGATGAAGGAGAATGAGCCAAATTGGAACAAGAGGTTCCAGCTGGATATAAGGAACTTTTAAGCAGGTTGTCCGTAGAAGCTGTGTTGTTTCCATCCTTGAGGTATCTCCAAGACCTGTGTAGAAAATCTGATCACCTGATCTGATGCTGCAGATGCTGCTTTGATCATGGGGGTTGGACTGGAAACCTCCCGAGGTCTCTTTCAGGGAGTTATTCTGTGCATCTCTGATTTCTCCTCTCTTGTCCTAGTCAAGCAGCATGGGAAGAATAAGCTATATTCTCCTTTCTGTACTGTCTTTGGTATGAGGAAGCTTGCAAAAACCAAGAGGAGGAGCTAAAGGAATCTGCTGTGTGCCAGCACTGTATTATTGAGGTAAAGATATGTAGATCATGTGTGTCACAAGTACTTTAAAAGAACAAAAACTGTCTTATCATTAGACAGCATAAAGAAGATGCTGAAGGAAAACTGAGGGCAGTGAGAAAGAGCACAAGTGTTGGCACTTCTAATGCAAAGCAAATGAAGGTAGGGCAAAAAGGAAATTGAGGAAGAACTTGTTAAAGACATACAAACTTTAAACGCTTTCAAATGTTGCAGAAGCAGAAGTGTTTCAGAGGTGTTCAAAGCCAGCAGGTGACTGAAGGTGCATTCAAGGAGTACAGAAGGACTGCAGAAGAGCCAAATTCCTTGTGCTCGTGTTGACTTTACTTGCAGCATTGAGGGGACCTCTGAAGGAGACGCATTGGAGGATCCACATTGAAGCTGGAGTAGGAGCAGTTTCACTTACCAGTTTGTTTAAACAGCAAGTGCTACAGGATGGATCTCCCAGAGTTTGGAGGGACTGAAACATCCAATTGCTGTGCTATGAGTTGGGCTGTAAAACTTACCACTTAGGTCACTTGGGGACCAGCTAAGTGTGAGTTGTTAAACTGGGGACAGCTTTAAGTCAGGACTGTAAGGTGAGGAGCAGTGGGGTGGATGCTGGGGCTGTACAGGTGAGTGGGTGTGCCTTTTGCACTGCCTGTGATGGTTAAAATTCCATCAGCAGTTGGAATGAGGAGAGCCGGGTACATGAGATTGTTGTGGCAGAAGAACTGTTTGAAGGAATCCTGGAACTCCCAAAAAGCTTTTGGAAAATTCACTTACTTAAACTTTTGGAAGAAACTAAACTGCTGAGCACAGGGACACAGTCAAGAGTCCCAGGTGAAGCTGGACTGCTCAGCACATCTGTAAATGATGTGGAACACAGTGAATAGTGGTGTGACAAAATTGCTGATAGTGCTGCTCAGGCTGGCCAGAGTGAGAATCGGTGGCACAAATTACAGGATGATTTCAGGAAGGGTGTGTTGAGGGAGGTGTGGGTCAGTGTTGGTCAGCAGAGTAGTGTTGGGGGAAGGGGAAACAGCCCAGACAATGCTGTGAAAAGTTATGGGTGGTCCTGACTATTGTCCCTGGGAGAAGAAATCCCATTGTCTGTGTGGAGAGTTCCCCGAAAATACCCATTCAGTGCTCTGCCGTGCTCCGAAAGCCAAATGGACCATTAAGGAGGGAACAGAGAACAAAGCCCGACATAAATTCCTCATGCCAGTGCTGCATGAATTACTGGCCTGCTGCTCTCGGGAGGGATCAAGCAGGGCAGCAAAAATAAGCACAGAGACGCTCACAGAAATGTGGAAAAGCTTCTGTTCTCAGAAGGAGCAAATCCATTGACTCTTCTGCCTGGGAAAGGGTTAGCAGAGATGGAGGCCCTGAAATAATAAGCTACAGAGAAGATGAGCGAGGAAGGATTGTTTGTGACTTCTCACAAAGCTGAGATCACGAATCATAGAATATCCTGGGCTGTCAGGGAAAATGAATCTGAAACAAGCAGAAGGAATTAGGCTGTTGTCCCCAGCGTGCAAACTATGGAACTCATTGCTGTTGGATGTCAGAGGTAGAAATGGTTTAAAAATGTTTTAACATTCCTGAAGGAAAAAATTCATCAAGAACCATTAAACACGGTGGTCAGACATAACGTCCACTTCAAGAGGTTCCTAATGCCAAAATTTCCTTGGGGGCTGATGGGGCAGCCTTGCTCTGCCCCCACCTCTTTTCCTAAGCTGCTTGCAGGTTGGGTTGTGTAATGAGGTTAAGCCAATGCAGCAGTTGGCTCTCCTGTGTGGTGTGTCCTGCCCCATGTAGCTCCTTCTCTTTTCCAGGCAGGTCTTAGCCAGGTCAGGGTGGTTCAGGTGTTTTGAGGATGCAGTCAAGCTCCCTGAAGCAGGTTGATAGTGGATCTGACCAGTGCTTGTACAAGAGATGGGTGGCAATGCACAGTCAGAGCCTCTGGAACAGGCTGCACTATGCAAGGGAAGTATCCTGTCAGACTCCAAACAGATGTTCTGGAGGAATATTGGATTTCACCTCTGGATTAAGGACATGGTAGCAGTTTCTTCTTGCAATGTCACCCTTTGGCAACTGCCAGACATGCCCTCAGCAAAACTCAGTCTCTCACCTGCTTCTGCATCTTCTGTCTGCTGAAATAACAGGCACCACTTGGCAGCTTGGGGATGGGAGAAGCATTACTGTGGGTCTCTGGAAAGGTGAAAGTTCACTTGGTGACCTTTGTTGTCTGTAGATTTTAATGGAACATAAATAAAAGCAATCCCTGAGACTGTGCAGGGGGGAGGCAGAGAAATGAGAGCTCCAGGCTGTGGAGTGGTGCTGCTGTGCTCAACTTGGCTTGACTGTGGCATCAGCTTGTTCCTGGTGAAGTGAGGTTGGTGTTTCTGTTCCTTTATCTGGTCCATCCAGGTAGCACCATGTGCCTCCCCTCATGGTGTACATGTGTGCACTACTACCAGTGTTGTATGGCTTGAGGATAATTACCTAATGTGGAGAAATGATCTCTTCCTCTAGATCTTACTACAGTGGAGAACGTCCAAGTCACCTCCAGGAATGTGAGAGCAGGGGCAGTGGCACTCTGAAGGAGGTGCTTGTCCAGCAGCAGGGATTCTTCTTCACAGTATCACAGAATATTCTGAGTCAGAGGGGACCCACAAGTATCATGGAGTCCAACTGTGAAGTGAATGGCTTCCACCCCATGGAGAGGAACAGTGTCTGTAACATATTCCTCTAAATTATGTAGATAAGGAGGTTTAATGTCAGCTTCTCAGGCAGTTGGGAAACACTGCTTCCCGCTTGCCTGGTTAGATAACAGGTTTGATGATTTATGGTGACAGTATTAAGTCTCTGAGCTATTGGCTCTTGTGCTCTGGAAACGTGGTGGTGAGAGATGAATGGCTCCAGGCTGGAGAATTGCCTTTCTGTTGCCTGCCTACATTATGTGCTTCTGTTTGCCCTTTTTGCAGGTAGAAAAGGCAGCTGAAGGCTGCCTTCAGCGTGGCTTGTGTTGTGACAACTTGTGCATGAAAAAGCACCTTCAGCTCAGTCCTTTGCAAAGTCGTTTGTTGTCAAGAGCTGAGATGTGCAGGTGGTTGTGAGGATGGTGCCAACCCTGGCAGATTGAATCCGGGGTCAGTCTGGGCACACTGACCCTCCTCACTCATGTCCGTCTTGTTTGAGACTAGTCCTGTATGGGACACAACCAAGGCTTTGATTTGAATGTGATCTCAGATTGGAAGATTGGCTTTATGGGCCTTGTAAATGTTCTTTCAGTATCTCCTCTTCCAGAGCAGGTGGCTCAGCATGTTTAGTTTGATGCTTAAAAACTCATTAATTCTCTGATGGTATTTTCATGATGCAGTTTGCTGTCTGTTTTTACCAGGAGAAGAGCTACAGGTACCATGATACCACAAAACTTGTAGCATCACTTGTGCTTCACTGTTCCAGCATGTTTTTGCCTGTGTTGGGCTCCTTCCCAACAGAACTGCTTTAATACATCTTCAAGAGGGATTTCAGTATTGCAGTGGGTGCTCTCTGAATACGTGGTTTTATGCCATAAAACCAAATCTTGTGTGAAAGGAGGAATTCTGGAGAATGTGCAGGCATGACCACAGCATGTGGTTGTATGGTGCTCTCTTGGTTGTACCTTGAATTGTAGTAGAGTGGGTGATGGGCAGAAAGGAGTGGATGGATCAGTTGAGCTGAATTTTTAAAAGGAGTAAACTTTTAACATTGCACTGATTTTTAACAGGGAAACTGAAACAAGAAATGGCCACAGTGCAACACATGATATCTGCCTGTCAGGATGAAAGGTTGTTCACAGCAGGAAACGCTGCTGTTTGCACTGTGAAATGCTGCAGACACGTTGAGAAGTTGTGAAGGGGTTTCAAGGGAGATACCTAAAGCCAGCAGGACTGCTGGGGAAGTCCGACCTCAATCTTTCTGTCCTTTGCTGAGAAATGAGGAAAATACAGTTGCAGTTTTTAGAGATGTGCTGACAAAAAGAGTGCTTTTGGAGCAGTTCTTGAGTGTCATGATGGAGGCTGAAGAAGTTCCTCAAAGCAGCACGTTTGCAGCGTGTCAGAAGTCTGGCCAAGCATTAGATTCTTGCTTGGTGTTTCCTCCTCGTGTGTCTGCAGACTGCCCAAGCAGGGAGGGCCCTGCTCTGCCCTGATCCGACCTCGTGACTGACCCTGCTTTGAGCAGGAGATTGGACTGGGAGACCTCCCGAGGCTCCTTTCAACCCAAGTTGCTTTAGGATGATGTTGTTGCAAGCCAGTCCTGTGGAAAACATCTGTGCCCATGTGGCTGAAGGCTGTGATGGGCAAGGGTGGGCACATGTTGGGTAAAGGGAACTCGATTTCTGATGCTGTTGTGGCGGTGAGATCTGGCTTTTGCAGACCAAGTTTTGTTTTAGTTTGAAGTGTTGGTGGCCACAAGGCCACCTGGATTCACCTGGACTGGCTGCAGCACCTGCCACAGCCCCTCCCTCCACCACTGCCTGTCTGCAGAGACAACTGAAGGGACCTGTAGCAGGTCCTGAACCAGCTCTCTGTGGACATCCTGAGCTGGACTTGATGAGTGCTGACCCAGTTCAACAGGGCAGGAAATTGCAGTGATTCAGTGATTGTTCCTTCCTGCTTGTTTAATACAAAATTTTGGGTTGATCTGGCTTGGTTTCTCCAAAAGGTTGGGGTTAAGAGGTTACATAAATTGGTTACATGATAGATAGAGCTTGGTTGTGAAGCAGCAGAGTTTCATTTTACTAATACTGAGGTTAATGAGAGGAGAAACAGAGCTGAGAGGAAATGTGTTTGCCAAGTGTTCTCTATGCCAGGCCCTTCATTAAAAGCTTCTCATCTTTGGGGTTTACAGATTTTATCTTGAGGAGAAGACTTGATGTTTCTGATATCTCAAATCTACAAAACAGAGTGGAGGAAGTGCTTATCAAGGTGCATTTGAACTGAAGCTACTCATGATAAAGATAGAAAGTTCCCAGCCTTCTGAGAAAAAAACCAATAATAAACCAATTCTTTGAGAAAAGAGGAGCCAGTGAGCTGTAGAAGGATCAGTGTAATTTCGGTCCCTGGAAGGATTCTTGGAGCTGCTCATTAAACAGCTTGCCAGTGTTTATAACATAATAGGATAAATAGTTGCTACCCAACTAATACTGTTTTATATGATCTGTTCTCAATAAATCCATCTAATTTTGGTTTGGTGGGAAAGCTGACTCCTTGCTGGGTACGAATGATCCAAGTTCAGTAGGATTCCTGATGGGAATTTGCCACAATGGTAATTTATCAGTTAAGAAGGTACAGTTTTGTAATATTTTTAAGCAGCACATTGGGCTGAAAACCTGTGTGTAGAGGGGTTTTCAGTGACTTATTGTCAGTCACAAGGGGCTTTTACAACAGAGCCTTTGGTCATGCAGCAGTGAGTACATGTCTGGAGTCCCACTGCAATCTGCTTGGGGAGCAGTAAGGAGATGTTGGAAAGCTGCAGAAACTAAATACTGTAAGTCAGGTGCAGAGCACAAATCAAATGCATATGTGCAAACAAATTAAAGACTGTGAAATAGAATAGTAAATTGTAGCTGTGTGAAGCTGTTGCAGTTACTCTGGCTTCCTTTACACCCATTTATACCCTTCATACCCTTCCATTTATACCCTTTATACCCTTCCATTTATACCCTTCATACCCTTCCATTTACCCTTTAAAGATGGGGCTGAAATGCAATGCCACACTCAAGTGTGGGAATCACAGACAGCACACAGAATAATTACTGCTCCAGTTAAGAGAGGTATTATGTTAAGTACATCTCGGGATGAGGCTCCCTGCTTTTGCAGCTGAGATAAGAAGGTTATTTTCCTCTTTTTTAAATGCGTGATCTGTGAAGAAAGGGTGAAGGAACTGGGCATGTTCAGTGTGAGCTTGGGAAAGTGAGAGGCAATTATCTCCTAAGGCAGAAAAGCCTCTTAGCAGTGAGGTGGGTATTAGGAGGCACTGGGATGTGAAGCACTCAGAAGTTGCAGAACTCCTTTTGAGCAGAGTTTTCAGTCCATTTTGGTCAGGGATGCTGTCAGCACGTTCAGCCTGTCCGCAGGTTGTGCCGGCGGGACCTCAGGGCTCACCTTCTGCTGCACAGTTTCTAAGAACTGAAACGCCACAAATGCGATTCTTAAGCAGACTAGTGAAATTAAATGAGGTATTTAGGACAGTTATCAGCTGCCTGGAACTTAAAATTGCAATTTTAAGCAAATGCATTGAGGCACGTGGATTTACCATACCAGAGCAGCTGCTCTTCCTGGCTTTTATTTCCTGTGCTCAGTTATTGACAGGATTGTTACAAGCGTTGGAATTTTGCCTTTGTCACAGAGCTTGCTTGGCAATTGCAAGAAGCTCTTGCTTTTCCTGGACAAATTCCTTGCTGGAGTAGGTCCCACAGCCCATAGGATTGTCCAGGCACTCCTGGTGTCACTGTGCTGGGACAAGTTTGCTTGGGAAGGCATTTGGTGTGTCCTGGGCTGTCCAGGATTGGGTTGGGACAGCTGGAGTGATGTCTCCAGATCACTCTCTGGATGAACCCAGGTTGTCCAAAAGGGTCTGCTGCTTGCCAGCCTGCTGTCTTACTCCATCCTGGATCTTTTCCATGCATCCCTCGTGTAGGAACTTGAGTAATGATTTTGCATCATACATAAGATTTTTCTCTATATATATATTTTTAAAGTTTTAAATAATTTGCTGTTATTAGCCTGCATTGCAAAATTTTTTGCCCATGAGAGAAGGAAATAAGATGCCGAGACAATAAATGAAGTTTTTGTGGAGAGCACAGGGGAGAATTAATGCTCATAATTCATTTGAGTAGCTGTGCTTTGGAATTGTCTTCTCCTTCCCACATATGAGTCATTCAATTGGTATGATGTCTTTCTCTAAAAATCTTGATGACTTTTGCTGTGTGGGAATAAAAGTTATGATACCAACATGTGGGGTTTTTTTTCCTTGCAGAGTTTGGTGTTCATTTAGCAGAACTGACTGTGGATCCCCAGGGAGCTCTGGCCATCCGGCAGGTGAGTTTACTGGGAACTGCAGAAAGAATTTTGATGGTAATTTCCTTGGGTTTTAAAATATTCCTTCATGTTTCCAGGTGAAAAATTGGCTTCCTATTACTGTTTCTCCATTTTCTTTTAAATTTTTCAAGAATCTTTCTCCTTCAGCGTTACTCAGGTGTTACACTCTTACGTTTTTTGAAAATAGTGCTTTTTTAACCTAATAAACCTGGTGCTGAGACAATACTGGGAGTGGACACAGCTTAGGAGGGGGGTGGTAGACATCAGCAAGCAAAGCTGTGGCTTTTCTTTGCAGAAGCTTTTTCTGGAGGTGATTTCCTCCTTGAAAAAGATGTTTTGGTTCTGTATTTCTTTACTCACCATGTGACCCATATCTCGAGCTGCTGCCTTAGGTCAGTGCTGTGCAGGCCATTGCTGCCCAGTGGATGCCCAGCAGTAGTTTTTTTGGTCCATTTCACGGATTTTTTGCATTTTTGGTAAGCCCTGATGCCCCTCTAAAAGCAGCGTGGTGGGACAAGAGGCTGAGCAAACAGGTCAGGGGTGATCCTTGCCCTGGTTGCAAGATTTGTTCCTGATTTGTGACCTCTCTTCTGATCCAGCTGGCATCTGTCATTCTGAAACAGTATGTGGAAACTCACTGGTGTTCCCAGTCTGAAAAGTTTAGACCTCCAGAGACCACAGAAAGGGTAAGACTTGGTTTCGTGTTATCCTTTGAGGCACGTTATCCATAAAGAATATTAATTTTGTAGGCGGTTTAAAAAGTGCCAGTGCCTTTGTGTATTTTGAGGATTAATGGCTTCAGTTAAGGGGTTTTGACGTTTTCCACTTCAAAACCCTGTTTTCAGTTGCTTAAAACAACACTGGGCTTGAGAAGCTTGGGCTGATTCCTGTAGGGAAAGTTCAGCCATAATGCTTCTGCTGCTCCCAGAGCAAGACTAGAAGAAAAGTTGCTTTCTAAGTTTCACAAATACTGATTCTGGCAATCCTTTTTTGGAGATTTGCTAAATCTTTTGTTTTTCAGCTTGAGACTTAAAGGCTATTTTCCCATGACAAATTCTAGTTTAAAGCTCTTCTGGGTTTCATTAAAAAGCTGTTCAGCAGGAGTATTTAACAGCTAAAATGGCCAGAGATTCCAGCCCCTTCCACTCTGGCTGTTAACTGGAGCATCTTTCACATCTAGGATATGATTCATCCCATTCAGAGATAATTGCTTGGTTATGTCCCAGAAGTGGCTTTTATTTTTTCCTGTCCCTTCAGGGTTGGGTGACTGTTCTTGTTTACTGAAATCTTCCAAAGTAAGCAAACACAGTCCCTGACACTGGAGCTGGGATTTATCTCAGCTGCCTCTGGATGTCTTCCATGCAGATATGTACATTCTCTGTAGTTGCAGCTGTGAGCTGCTTGCTCTGTGCTTGTCTGATGCTCTGTGTGAGGAGGTGCTACGTTAAAACACACCATGCACTTTTCCATAAAAAAATTATGGGATGTAGTGTGCAGGGGGGGTTTTGTCTCCTGGATGTTCATTTTGTAAAATCAGTGTTGAATCGATATCAGGATACGGTCACAGGTATAATTTTTTTTTTGTTGCTGAATTGTTTCACGACTGTGGGTCTGTTTTTTCTAAATGCTGTTGTTCTCTACAGGCAAAAGTTGCTATCAGGGAACTGCTCCCCAACGGGCTGAGGGAATCCATCAGCAAGGTGCGCTCGAGCGTGGCTTACGCCGTGTCTGCCATCGCCCACTGGGACTGGCCCGAAGCCTGGCCCGAGCTCTTCAACCTCCTCATGGAGATGCTGGTCAGCGGTGACCTGAACGCAGTGCATGGAGCCATGAGGGTGCTCACAGGTATGTGGGTGCCAGGGCTGGGCAAGGCTGATGCAGGAGGCAGTTTAGGCTGTTCCCTGAGCCAGTGTTCTGTCACATTTCACTCTGAATTGAAGAGTTGGAATTTGCTTCTTCTCTTCTCCTGGGCCTGATGCCTGTGGCTCACTGTGGAATCATGTGCTCAGCAGGTGCCATGAGAGCTGAGGAAGGAGGTTCTGTGCTGCAGGTTATAGTTCAGCAAGGACTTTGATTGCAACACCCTGTTTCCCAGATACCTGCAGTTTTTAGTGTGGTATTTTTCTGCTTGCCTTGGAGGATTGTCTTGGGCAGGCCAGATGACCCTGGTCTAGTCAAGTACAAATCAACATGTTTCCAGTACACTTTCCCAATGATTCTGTTGTTGCTGTTGCTTACAAATTGGATTTCTTATAAGAACTTCCTTTTGTTTTCCATTTTTTAGAGTTTACCCGGGAAGTGACAGACATACAGATGCCTCTTGTTGCTCCAGTTATTCTTCCAGAGATGTACAAAATTTTCACAATGGCAGAGGTATGGTCTTTATAGTGAGGTTGGTACTGGATGGAATTAGTGGGAATGTTTCTTGGAGCAGAGAAAGTCCAGATTCAATGGTTAAGCTGTACTGTAGTATGAGTTAGACTTAAAGAATTTTCTTGATGATGTGATAGTTGATGGCAACTAATGTTCCAACAGAAATGTTGGAGCTAGTGATAAAATACGAGAATCAAACTAAAGCAAAAAATAAATAGAATTAAATGAGATTTAAAGGAAATATCATGTGTAAAAAGAATCATGTGTTCCTGATGTTTTATTTAAACTTTTCTCCAGGTGTATGGGATTCGCACCAGGTCTCGTGCAGTGGAGATTTTTACCACGTGTGCCCACATGATATGTAACATGGAGGAACTGGAAAAGGCAAGAGTTTAACTTGACATACAAGATACTTTGAATTCAAACTGAGTGAGGTTCTAAATAATTGTTAATATGGAAATGAAAGGTTGGAAAATTATGCACTGTGTCAGCTGGAATTCTGGGGAAGAGGGTGTAATTTAATACATGTAAAGTGGCTGATACCCTGCTTTATATGCATGCCTTGATACTGGGACTTGGGTTCCATAATTAAGTTTAATTTTTGACTTACCAGCAGACATGCTTGTAACAGCTCAGAGAAAAGGGAGTCAGCATGGGGAGGAGATAGTGTATCATCCCTTTGTTTGGAAATCCCTGGCTTAGCTTCCAGTCTGAACCTTGTATCCTGATGATCTACCAGGCCTTGGCCACCTGGGTTATGCTGGGCAGTTTCCTGGCCCTTGGACAAGGCTTTGGTTCCCCATGTCTTCAGGAGGCATCTTGTCCTTGTGTTCCTGAAGGAGTGGGGGAAGCCAAACCCAACCCAGGTTTGGAAGAACAGCTGTTAAGAAACAAACACTCTGCAGTTGAGCAGCTTTGTCCAGGAGTCTCCTGTCTGGCTCTAACTGAGCACTCCTGCATTTCATATGGCCTTTGACCAGTGGGTTCTCCAGCACTCCCAGACAATAAATGCTACTTTCTAACTTTTTGGGGGGGTGAGGATAGGGAAGGGTGACTCTCAGTCCAGTCATCTCTGAGTGGCTCTGTGTGCTGTTCCCCCCCGTTTGCACAGGGAACAATCCAGTGCAGACTTTTGGGAAGTTCTGATGATTACACCATATCTGTACTGCACTGATATATTGTGCAGCTGCTACCAGTATCCAAAAGATAGTAGTAGCTCCCCACTGTCTTATTCTGCAGGAGGGCAGAAAGTGTCCTTTGCATTGGATACAAAACTTTTTCTATTGAAATTTGACTTAAAAAAAAAGGAGGAATCTATTTATTATTTAAATATGCAACTTTGCTCTCCTGGCTATTGAGTTATGGAGAAAAATCTCAATAAAATTATTTTGGTCCAGTTTTACTTGCTCTACTAAGAACTACTTATGGAATGCTTTGACATCTGGAAAAATACTTGCTGCATTTTCCTAGGAAGAGTCATCCTGTTAATCTTCAGGCCAGCTGTTGATACTCAGCTCACAAAGAGCTTGTTTGGTGTGGGGGAGGGTGGCTCTGGAGGGACATAAATGCCAGCCCAGGGTGCAGGGTAATTGTGTGTGTGATGGAGTCACCCCAGTTTGTTTTGTAGCCCGAGGACGTCTGGGTGGTGCAGGGCAGGATTCAGCTCATCAAATAAAATACCTCCTTAGAAGGATGAGCACTGCTCCTGAGACTCTCCAGACTGGATTGTCTGGATCTCTCTTTAGGCTCAGAATGATGAGTTAAATGTAGGTGTGTTTTTTGGGGCAGCCTGTGCTGTGGGGTTTTGAAGGGTGGGATTGAGATGAGCTTAGTTCCCAGCACGAGGAGAGAGCCCAAGTGATGTCTGAATCAACTTTGTCATGTGCTTTTGCAATACTCTGGAGTTGCCATGAGTCCCTCTTCCATTTTGTAGCAGGAAAGTGCAATTTCTGTTGCTTCTGGTCAGACATGGGAGTTCTGTGTCTGGTATTAACCTGTGCTTGCTTTGTTTGTCACCAGGGTGCAGCCAAAGTCCTGATTTTTCCTGTGGTGCAGCAGTTCACAGAAGCCTTTGTTCAGGCCCTGCAGATGCCTGATGGACCAACATCAGACAGCGGGTTTAAGATGGAAGTCTTAAAGGTGAGTCACTTGAGACTGCTAAAGTGAAGAAAGAATTGAATACCTGCACTCAGTCACATGTGCTGGAAAACAGAAACTCGAGAGCATGGCACATCTCCTGCTGTTGCTCATGGCATGAGCAGTGAAATTATTTGGCTCCCAGCACCATTGAAATAAATTGTTCTGCCTGCACTGAAAATACCTATGATGAGATCTGTGGGGATCTGTCCATACAATGATCTATAGGGATCCAATCCATGGGACCATCTGTCCTTGTCATTCACTGATCTATGCCATGGATGTGTCTTGAGCACCATACTCAGTAGTTAAATATCAGTCTTTTCTAAAGGTGCTGCAGAATTCTGCTGCAGTGAAGTTTTAAAAGCATATTATGTGCAGGTGCTTTTCTAGAACTCGCCTGCTCTTTAGTCTCTGAGAAAGAGAGATGGGGAAAGTCTTTGTATTCTCCTGGTTTCCTGGAGAAATAAGGTTGGATTGGAGAGCTCTGTGTGCATGGGGATGAGGACCAGTGAAGGCATGAAGACCCCTTTAACAGCTGGGAAAGCACTGGAGTTGTAGGATGTGCTGCCTGCAACATGGCAGAACAAAGAAGAGCCAAAAGCACAAGTTGCAGGATCAAATCCATATCTTTCGTTTCCCTGCCCCTGTGCTGGGGTGAGCAAGACTCAGATCAGTGAACAGGTGTCTGAGGATGGACACTGAAGCCCCTTCAGCCACCTTCCCTGAAGAAAACAATAAGGAAGTTATTGAAGACAAGCATCAAAAGCTTTTCATAATGACCAGCTTTGTGCTGAAGTAACGAAAATAAATGCTGGGAGGGTGCCCTCGTGTTACACAAACCAGCAGCTACTGAGCTCTGTGACATAGAACTTGTCTCAGTCCTGTTTGAGGCAGGACCTGGTCAGGGCATCCTGTGGCTTCTCACTGAGGGGCTGCAGGTACCATACTCTGAGAACAGCTGGAGCTGTTCTTGCTGTGCAGCACCAATGGAAGGGAGATTGGGGCAGGATGTTGACAGGTTTTATTGAGAGTGTCTCTTGTGGGGTTTTTTTCCCTTTCTATTGGCTGTGCCCTGGGATTCCTGGGACAGTGATATACAGGAACACCAACATGAGGGGAACACTCTGCAGGGTGTCATCTCAGTTCAAAGACTGCAGCTCAAGAATGTCTGAATCTCTGACTCCAGATACATTTGGGTGGTTAACAAGAAGAAGTAGTTTTCAGCCTCCACAGAAAGTACTTGTAACTGCTGGTGTCACTCTAACCAGAGGCCAGTTCTGTTCTTGGTACATCCATCCATTCTGCAGCGTTTTTGTTATTTACGTAACACTGGCTTTGAGGCTGCTTGTACTGGTGTGTCAGCACTGATCTCACCAGCAGGCTCTTGAACAATGTGACAGGCTGGGAAAGTGCCTGAGGAAATGTCACCATGTTCTTACTCTGTTCCTTAACTGTGTGAGGGCCTCTGCTTTTGGCCTCTGCAGGGGAGGTACAACACAAGAGGATTTGGGTCTGAATACACTGCTGTATGTCAGGTGGCATCCATGGCAGCAGAGAATCAGTGTGGATTTAAACAGTGAATTCAGGAGATCTGCTGCTGGCAAGTGGTTTGTAGGAGGCTCTTTGTGAAGAGATGAGTGTTCTAGCTGTTGACTTAAGGCAATTCATGGTTTTGTCACAGGATTTCTAAGCTGATGATACCAATTTTCTAAGGGAAAAGGGATTCAGGTGAAAGACCCATAAATTGCCTTCACTTCCAGAGAAGTGGATTTTATAGTGATTGTAATGCAGAAGTAAGAAACCTCAGGGGATTAGTTAAGCCAGCTCTACAGATGAGACCCCCTTGAAAAGCTGATGCAGTGGAGGAGGGAATTGAGAAATTTTTATAGCACATTTTCAACCAGATGCAAACTCAATCCTATCTTTTTTTCCCTAATGAAGTGCTATGCAGCAAATGACAGGAAGATTTTTTTTTTTTGCCTTCCCTGTCTCTTGAGAGCTTTGTACTCCAAAGTTCGTGGAGTTCCTGATGCAAATCAGAGGCAGCCCTGACCTAAACTGTTGTGCTGTCCATGTCAGAATGTTCTGCAGGACAGTGTTGAAGGCTTAGGGAGTCCCACTCTGCAGTGTGCAGGTCAAGCTGATCCACTGGGACAGTTATGGACAGTTACCCTGGTTGGGAGAGTGAGTAGATTGGATCACAAACCACTGATGGTTAATGTGTCCCCAGTTGCTCCCAGTACAGTTACAAGTTTACAAGCAGTTAGCAGCAGGAAAGTCAGGGCCTTTAATCCTTGGAGGAGATGGGAGGTTTGGCCACAACAAGAATATCAACTGTGGGGATTAGAAGGAAATGCCCACGGTGTAATTTATTGTTGTGTTGTTTGATAGTTCAGCATGAATTAACTCGGTGTCTCTGAGGATGAATGAGCTGCAACTGTGCAATTCTTGAATCCTAATTCCAGTGTTGAACATGCCACTATTGATTGTTTTGAGAGGAACAGAGTGATTAAACATGACAGGTGAGAAATTTAAGGCAAATTTCACAACAGTGGAATAAGATAGGATGTACTTAGTGTGCAGTAATATATCAGGAACACCAATTAACCAACAGTCTGAAGGATCTTACAGTCTTGCTGTTGTGCTTCTTTGCTTGTGCTTAGAAGCTGTTCAACACCTGTGGGTCAGAGAAGTTATGCTTACATTTTTCCTGCAGTTGGAAGAAATAATTACAAAAAATAATTAGTCATGCCCTCTTTGTTCTTGGAAGGAAGATGAACTGGTAGCCATGTCACCTGTCCCTGCTTCAGTCTGACTGACAGTTCACTTTATTATGCTCTCTGGTGTGTGTATTAAGGTTTTTATCCAGAGATTTGGGGATTCCTTTTCTGTTTAAAGACACAGGTAGGAAGCAAAGCAGGGTTCAGGAGCTGTGGGGTGAGCAGGGGTTCAGGGGCTGTCATTTGCTCTCCCAGTGGTGCTTTTGGGGTGTCTGTGTGTGACTCAGGTGTGGATGCAGTGCCTGGCCTGGCCATTAAACATCTGCTTGAGGAGCAGCGTGCCTTTGCTCTGAAGAGACAAGGATATTAAATCTTGGAGGATTTAATAGGTGGTGGAGCAATATGTGGGGATTGGCAGAGGAGGAGGAGGAGATGTGTGTAGCAGTTCTTTGAGTTCAGATAAGCAGTGGGAATTGGCAGAATGAGAGGCCAGGGGTTGAAATACATCTGACAGGAGAGTGCTCTGTTTTTTAATGACTTGCTCTGCAGGGCTGTGGCAACCTTGCAAATGTAGCCTTCTATTGTTACAACTGCAGAGCCATTGAATTGAAAAACTCTCTTAGCACTCCAGCAGTGCTTCCTGCAAGATTGGCTGGGCATAGAGCTTAGAAACATTTACATAGGGTTCATAAGCAGTGGCATATGGAACAAGCCTGTTTAGATGCTCTGGTGGCCCTAAGGAAGGGTGTTGAGTTTGCAGCAGTCCTGCAGATCAGGTTGACATCCTCTGTCAGCATCTGCATAAATTTTTTCCCCAGGGGCTTCAGCAGACCTTTATTGTAATGCTTCCTCCCAGCACCTGCCAGACTCATTCCCAAACTCACGTACCTGGGTTATCTCTGCTGCTGGGTCATCTCTAATACTGATACTAAATGGCTGTTGTTTTTCTGGAAGGTGAATTCATATCTTTTTAATTTCTCTTAATGTATCCAGTGCTGCAAACAAACAAACAAACTGCACAAAGTGCTTTGTATTGGGTAAGCAGAAACTAAGTGACACCCGTGTGTCTTGGAGCAGCCACGGGTCAGGCAGTTTGTCAGGGGCTGATCCATGTCCAGTTTAGTGTAGCTGGAGCTGTGCCCCCGTAGGAGGAGATGGTGGAGTGAGAGCTCTCAGTCTCCTGGAGGATCCCAAAAGGGTTTTGGCAAGTGTCACTGGAAGGGCTCCCCTAAGTCAGGGTGATCAGCTTCTTGAAAGTCCAGGCACAATCCCCTGTGGAGCTGCTAAACTGCTCCCAGAGCAGCCCCTGTGCTGGGTGGGCACAGCCGCTGGTGTCTGCAGCCAGAGGGGAAGAGAATTGATCTGGGTGAGTGTTTGCTCCTGCAGCTGCTCCCTGGGTGTGCAACCCGATGTGTTGCTTACATGAGTGTGGGAAATAGGAAGTGCTCTGGTTTTGCATGACATTGGAGTTCATTTTCTGGGACAAGACAGCTTCCAGGTGGGAATTGTATCCAGACAATGCTGTGCAGTGATGTGCTTTGGATTGGAGTCGTTGCCTTATCACTGGATTATGGCCTTGTCTTCACTGCAGTGGTGCATCTTGTGTCATCCCTTTGCTTCCCTGCAAAAGAGGAGACACAAAGAGTGTTGGTCAGTGTTCGTGCAAGAGAAGGGATTGTGTGGTCAGGAGTGAGAGGAGGAGACCTTGGTGGCAGGAAGACTTTGGATGATCTCAGTTGTTAGTGAAACAGCAGCCTGTGATTTGAGTATTGATGGTTTTCCCAGTTTTGCTTCTGACTGATGTTCTTTTTGGTTCCAGGCTGTGACAGCACTCGTGAAAAACTATCCCAAGCACATGATTTCGTCAATGCAGCAGATCCTGCCCATTGTCTGGAACACCCTTACGGAAAGTGCCGCTTTATATCCTTGGGAGTGAAGGGGCTTAACTGGAGTCCGACAAGACAAACTCAGTCTCATACACAGTAACGACCTGAATGCTGTTGAGGAGCACGATGCATGGAGTGGTCTGCCCTGCCAGACAGAACAGGATATTTCTGTTACTTCAGGAGGCCCCATTGTTTCATTTAGGTTAAAAGGGGGATTGGAACTAGATGGTCTTTAAGGTCCCTTCCAACACAAACCATTCATTGAATCTATGAAAGTACAAGGAACTGTTTGTTGGCTTTTTGATAGTGTGTTTTTCCCTCTCTTGTCCTAACTCCCACTGCAGTCCTGCTGCCACGTGAGCTGACAAAATAGGCTTTTTTTGCAAAAGGGGAGAGTCTCATTCTTCCTTCCCTTGTGTTTGCTGTCACACTTGTTGGACTTTCAGTTCACCATCCGCAAACCAACCTCCTTCCTCTCTATGCCCAGGTTAGTCCTCTGCCATTTCCCAGGGCTTGAGGCTTGTGGAGAGGCCTGATAGGGAGCAGAGCCAACCTAAGGTAGGATGTGGGAGCGTGGGGTGGCTCCTCACCCTTGGGCAGCAGTGCAGTGTTGAATTGGCTCACGTCCTCTGGAAGGAGTGAGTCTGAGGGGTTCTGTTCTCACGAAGTTTTAACATAAATGAAGTTTTGGGTTACCTTGGTGGGTTTGGTCTAAGTTAATCAAATGATGTGAAGGATGTAAGGTGATGTGTGAGTGGTCTGTGAAAGTGGTCTTTGAACTTGGGCAGTGCACAAAGTGAGGGGCTCCTGGGGCTTGTCTTCTCTGTGAAACACAGGATTCTCCATAAAATCAAAGGGGTTTTTTTAAGGAAGAAACCTTCCCTAGTTATCAGGAATTTTAAGATAGGAACAGAATAATTCCAAAATAGATGAGGTTCTTTAGAAACTTGCATTTACTTAACTCCATCCACTTATGTGCGAACAGAAGTAAATTACACAGAAGAGGTGGAGGACCCTGTGGATTCTGATGGTAAGAGCTTGCACTGGACTTTTGCCTTCTCTTTTGAAGAGAAATGGAGTTACCTAAATATTGCTGTCGAAAGAGTGACTGAAACACTGTGGGAGATTGTGCTTAAAGGTGCATTTATGGTGTTAGTACAGTGCCCATCACTTCTTTGCAAGTTTCTTGTGATTGTCATCAAGAAAGCTGCACAAGTTAAGTTTTCTAATGGCTCTAAGGGCTGAGTTCTGCAACGATTTCGAGGTGAAAGTAATGGGACAAAAGGAAACCAAACAAGTTTAAGGTTGAGCTTGATCATTTTTAATGAGGGGGGTGTGGTGGGAAGAGGGCAGAAAGTGATGAGGTCAGAAATCCTCCTGGGGCTGCTGCTGCACTTGATAGTCAGGGAGAACGAATAAACAACTGGTCAGACAAGGTAACAGTTTGTAATTATTTTGACATCCATTTGTACCTTTCTGTATGTTGTCATATTCAGTCATGTTGGTTTTTTTCCTCCCTTTGTTCAGGTGAAGTGCTGGGCTTTGAAAATCTGGTGTTCAGCATATTTGAATTTGTTCATGCGTTGTTGGAAAACAACAAATTTAAGAGCACGGTGAAGAAGGCTTTGCCAGAGCTGATCTATTACATCCTTCTTTACATGCAGATCACAGAGGAGCAGGTGAGCATGTTTGTTGTGTAGGAAGCAAAAAAAATGAGAGATTTAAACCGGCAAGTGTCCTGGGAAGAGTTTCAGTGCATGGAAACTGCTGTAGTCTAATAGGCTGTTCTGTCACTTTACTTTGGCAAATCGGGGCAATAACATCTAAAGGTTTCAAAATGGTATAAGATAGACAGTAAATCACAGATTACAGAAGGGTTTGGGTCAGAAGGGACCTTAAAGACCATCTCATTCCAACCCCCTGCCATGGACCAGGACACCTCCCACTAGCCCAGGTTGCTCCAAACTGTCCCGCCTGGCCTTGGATACTTTCAATGATGGAACATTCACAGGTTCTCTGGGCAACTTATCCAGTGTCTCAGCATCCTCTTAGTAGTGAATTTCTTCTGTATATTCAATCTAAACCTACCATCTGTCAGTTTAAAACTGTTCCCCCTTGTCCTGGGGCTCTGGTAAAAAGGCTTCATCTTTAAGGCAACCTGGAACCTTCTCCAGGCTGAACGACCCCAGCTCTCTCAGGCTTTCCTCCTTCATTCCTCCATGAAGTACTATGATGATGTGGAAATGAAAGGGATAAAGAGGTTTCTCTGAGAGCGAAAATATTGTGCTAGTAGGGTGAAATAATTTGTACTGAAATTCTGCATGGCTCCTGGCCTCCCAAGCCTGACAGCCATCATCTTTTAGTTTAGGTAGACATGCATAAAAACAGGCACTCTGTTAAAAAATTCATCTGTGTCTTCCATTCCTCATCTATAAATAAAGCTGTGTAGCACTGATTCCAGGTCAGTCATTAGTTCTGCCAAACTCTGATCTCAAATGAGGAGCAGAAGAGCAAAATGAGCTCAGAACAAAGAGAATTTCTTCTTTTCAAAGGTTTTCTCCAATGGAATAGAATAAAAATCAATTGAGGATGAAGACTTCTTATGGCAGAGAAAAATTCTGAAAGTAGTTTTGCAAAACAGGTGTCTGGGAACAGCAAAGCTGCCTTTTACCCGTGGTGTCATGAATGCTCAGCTGCCCAATTCTTCTTGTTTCCTTTAGATAAAAGTTTGGACTGCGAATCCCCAGCAGTTTGTGGAGGATGAAGATGATGATACGTTTTCCTACACAGTGAGGATTGCTGCACAGGATCTGCTGCTGGTATGAAATGTGCTCCACGTTCAGATACAAATGGAACAGCAATAACAAATAACAAAACCTGGCCATACAAATGAGTGTCACCATTTCCTTCTGCACAGGCTGTGGCTGCTGATTTCCAGAATGAGAGTGCAACTGCCCTGGCTGCAGCAGCTACGAGGCATTTGCAGGAGGCTGAGCAGGCTAAAAACAGCGGCGCTGAGCACTGGTGAGGGGCTGGAGTGGGAGGACACGGCACTGCTGGGAGTGTGGAGCTCTCCTGCAGCATGACTGAATCCCATGTTATCCATGACACTGCTCCTGGTGGAATCTGAGAGCTCTGATTAGAAGAAGCCAAAGGAAGTAGAGCAGTTCTTGAGCCAGATGACAAAATCTTAATGTGGGATACTTCAGGCAATTCCCAGCACAAGCAAGTTGTGCCCAGGCTCCCTCCCTCCAGAGCTTGACATTCCTTAAAGCATCTCACAGGAAACAATAATTGGTTTTACAAAATCAGAAGAGAAATAGGCAATACTTTCACTTTGTGTTCAGTTAATTGAGTTCAAAATTTCAGGAATACATATAAATATATATTATTTTCTTTTTTTACTTGATATGGAGAAGTGAGGTAGGTGCTGTACGCAGATAAATGCATTCAATTTTAGGACTTCAGAGTTGCAGTTTTTAATGTTATGTGGGGATAGAAGAAGAAAACTCCATTGCAGGAGTACCTGGTTGCTGGTCTGTAACGATTCTCTCTTGGTTTTACAGTGCACTGGTTCAGTGTTTGTGTTTAGTTTGAATATTAAAGTCAGAGTAGCCACTGAGCAGCAGCTGAGTGTCCATGAAATCAGACATGAAGTCCCTGTCTGCCTTAAATGTGAGAAAGTAGATTCTTGGCTTCATAAAAGCTTCATAAAACCAAGGAGAAGTGATATTTGCACATAACTATTTCATTATAATTAACAAAATGCTAATGCAAAATTAGACATTTTTAAACTTTTAATGTACTGGGTATCCCAGTGCTCCTGCACATAATTAATCAAGGCACAGCTGGAACACAAGGCTTCATGGAAGAGGCTCATCTCTTATTTATTATGAGAACAAAATTGGTACAGGTAACAACTATTCAACCAATATTTTAGGAAGTGACTGAGAATGCTGCCTATCCTGGGGGAGTTTCCAAGCCCTCATCCTACAGGGGTTTTGAGTGTTCATTTCTTTAAGGGCTTTTTTAAATTCTCTTTTGGGATCAAGAAATTTACTCATGGCTTCACTTCAGAATGTGATTTTCTTGAGGTGATGATGGAGGAAAAGTGTAAAGGCATCTGAACTCTTTTGCAGGTGGAAAATACACGAAGCCTGTATGCTGGCCCTGGGCTCAGTCAAGTCTATAATTACAGACAGTGTGAAGAATGGGAGAATACACTTTGATATGCATGGCTTCCTGACAAATGTGGTCCTGGCAGACCTCAACCTTTCAGGTAGGTGGGACCCTGCATCCCTGGGAGTAACTGCTGAGTGCCAAACATAGGGAGTCTCCCTGAATCAACTCAGGTTGCTCTATGCATGTGGTGTTGGGAAATGCAGTTGTGCACCTTGTTCCTGTGAGAAAAATAAATCATGTGAGTTCATATGTGCTCCCAGTTCTAATATAAGTCCGTTATATGTGGGACTGCTTTCAGTTGGAACTCAGTGCTGGCTGGATGTTTGAGCCTGTAGGGTTTGGGGACCTCGGTGAAAAAAACTGTTCTGTTGTCTTGTGTCTGTTCCTGGGAAAGACACCAGCAGTGTTTAACCGCCTTCAGAATTCCTGCAGCACCATATCATCCTTTTTTTTTTTATGCTGAGGCTGACAGTAGTTGTAGCACATGAATTCAAATAATTCTTCTGGCTAAATGAGATTCTGTTATTGGGAACTCAGCAGGCTTCTCTCTGTGTTATCTTACATCAGTGGGCAAGAAAGTAAAAAGAATTGTTGAAAGTCAGACCTCAAAAGTCCTTGCAAATTAAAATTTTAGGACTTTAGAGCTATGTGAGTCCACACTGATTTGCATCAGTGCAAATGGGTGCTTTCATTAAAGAAACATTTATTTAGCCCATTACAAAGAGGGGGTTTTGACTGAAGAAATAGTGTGCAATGCATGTAAAAAACCAACCTCAGCAATTAACACATATTTACATACATTTACATCTGTGGCATTGGGTTGTAAATGAGCTATTGTGCTCTAGGAAGGGCTCCTGGAGTCAGTGTGGAGATGATTCTCGCAGGATATCCATTTAATGGTCAGTAATGGTACAGACAAACAAATCAGGATACTGACTTAGATAACCAAGATATACTTGCTGTGCATCTTGCACACAGTGTTTTATGTCCTCATCTTAAAATTAGTACTTGCAGAAGCATAAGTAATGTCAGTAAAGATGATGAGGAACAGAGAGCATCTCCTGTTTGAAGCTAGCCCAGATAGGTAAGGAGGCAGCCTGAAAAGGTAGCGGGGTAAAGTGTGAAAAGACACATCATACCTTGGTGAGGGTAAGCAGGTGAGTACATAATGAGTGTCCAGTGCTTCTGTGGTACTGGTGAATGTTCTGTTCTGTAACTGCAAGGTGATGGCTCCAGACTAGAAAAGTGATCTGTGAAATACTCCTGGGTATGTGCTTTGTTACTCTGATTCTTCTCCCTAAGCTGCTGCTGTTTGCTGCAGTTGTGGACAGAATATTGAGCTGGATGAATGGGAATTACTGGAACAGCCTCTGTTTTCTTCCTTTGCTCTTGTTCACTGATGAACAAATTCAAGTGTAGTTTTCAAGTAGTTGAAATGAGGAGGGTCTTTTATAAACAAATGAGAAATTATTCTTTGAAATAACTAAGAATGTTAAACTGACTTATGCTGATGAACAAAAATTCTTTCTATGCCTTGGTACTTGTCTTGTGTGCCACATCTCAGTGTTTTCCTGCTGGAATGACACGATTTTAAATAATGGATGGCAGCAGCTGTAATTTTAAACTCATAAAGCTTATTCTAAAACCATGGGGGTTTTTTTTGTTCTGCTTCAGTGTCTCCTTTCCTCCTGGGCCGAGCTCTGTGGGCTGCCAGCCGTTTCACTGTGGCCATGTCTCCAGAGCTCATCCAGCAGTTCCTGCAAGCCACTGTCAGTGGGTTACATGAAACCCAACCTCCCTCTGTCCGGATCTCTGCAGTCAGAGCCATCTGGGGGTAAGTAAACCCTGAGGTATTCCCTAGTCCCAGGGACAGAGGGTATAAATCACGCTGATAAAACCAGTTTGTTCAAATAATAATAACATTTCTGTATGGGCTGTGTGAGGTTTTGCTTTGAAATAGATGGAGGCTTAACAAGTGTAAGCCTGCAGGTTCAAAATAGAATAATTCTCATGGAGTTCCAGGTTGGCTGCAGTGAAGTGTTGTAATGGATACAGTCACAAGGAGAAGCAGCACTAGGTTGTGATGGAAAGCACGAGAATGAAACCCAGATTGCTCCTGTTCAATCACAAAGGTGACTGACACCACACAGGCTTGTGGAGCCAATCACAGCAATAAGAAGTGTTTGGGGTTTGATTCTCTTACCCCATTTTTGTCAGAAGGAAGCTCTGCTGTACCGATTCTAAAGTGAAAAGTGAACATACTTGTAAAATCAAAAAAACAACCAATCACAAAAAATCTGCAAAAACGCCGCTGTTCCCCACTCTATTCCCGCCAAAAAAACACCTTGTCTCCTTATTGCACTGAAATGTTAATGAATAAATAAAGGCAGAGACTTATAACTTAGTTATTCCTGAAATTGCTTTATCATCCCCCAGCTCATGCATAGAACATGGTAACTAAACACTTTGTAAGCAGTGAATGTCTCTGTCTTGGACTTCTTCCCTTGTCTCCATCGATGGGCAGTTCTTAGGAGAGGTCTGTCACTGAGAGGCAGTGGAAGCTTCCAACATCACATGGCTCAATTCTGCTTGTGTGAACATCATGGATGGAATGAGGAGGGGAGATTCCTGATGAGAGCTTTCCTCCTCATTCCCACTGAGCTGCTGGGAGATCAAGCAGTAGTGGACTGAAGGGGAGAACTTGCAGAGGAGAGAACTTAAGGAATAAGAATGGATAGGATGAAATAATCCCTTATATATCATCTAGAGTTAAATAAATAAGTTACTTCAATATATTATGAATGTATTTTTATATAACAAATTTCTTGTCTAGCTACTGTGACCAGCTGAAGATCTCCGAGAGCACCCACGTGTTGCAGCCGTTCCTTCCCAGCATTCTGGATGGCCTGATCCACTTGGCAACTCAGTTCAGCTCAGAGGTGCTGAACCTGGTGATGGAAACACTGTGCATTGTTTGCACAGTGGACCCAGCATTTACAGCCAGCATGGAGAACAAGATCTGCCCCTTCACCATTGCAATATTCCTGAAGTACAGTAACGGTAGGCATTCCAGTTACATTCCCAAAGGACACTTGGTTTTGCTGTTGGATCTTGCTACTGGAAACTTAATCAATGATAATTGAATGAACATTGATTCCTGTGGTAAGGGTAGAGGGGAAGCTTGCTGCTTTGCCTAGTCAAAAGAGTGGTGGCAAAAACTGAGAGGGATGTGTGTGAATGTTTTAGTAAATGGTACTTTCTCTCTCCAGATCCCGTTGTTGCTTCTCTTGCCCAGGATATTTTTAAGGAGTTAGCTCAGATAGAAGCCTGCCAGGGTCCAATGCAGATGAGGCTGATACCAACCCTTGTCAGCATCATGCAGGCCCCTGCTGACAAGATCCCTGCGGGGCTTTGTGCAGTAAGTGCTTCAGTGGGGCATGGCCTGGGCTGGAGATGTTCCCTGTGCTGTAACGGGGTGGCTGCTCTGCAAAGAGCAGAAAGGCTGCTTTGGACATGCTTCAGTCACTGGGAGAGGTTTCTCTGTGGAGAGAAGGCAAACTGCAGCTGGGGGGTGATGCTTCCAAAAATTCACTTTAAACTGCTCCTTTGGCCTTCTTCCAGTCTCTGCAGTGTATCCCCAGTCATTTCACTTTGACTTTGTCATCTTTCAGCAGGAACAGTCTCCCATCATTGGTGGAATGTTCTGCAGCAGGCTACATGATTATTCCTTGCACTGCTTCCTAAGGCTTTTTCTGATTTATGCATCACACATGTATAAATTGGAGATAAATTATACAAGTGCCCTAATAAAAGATTAAGCATTGACTGTGCCGAATGATTGTATGGGATTAAACCCATAAACATCCTTATTAATATGCTTGTAATCTGCCTATTAATTGGTATGACTGTAACAATTGCTTATGGGTAATTAAAATGAATTTAAATCAATATAACCAAAATGAAACAAGTCAACTAGAACAGTTCTCTGGCTGTTCTGATTAACATGCATCTGTTTGCCATGTTTAAGTCGTGACACTGCTTTTAATGTCAGAACTGCCTTGGGAACTTTCACAGCTCTCACCAGTGATGTTTGGGTGCATGACTCCAGGGTCTTCAGATTAACAAATTGTTCTAGACTAAATTCAGGGTGTGATTGCAGCAGTGGCCACACCCCTGCATTTCACACCTTTGATGTTTGCAGCAGGGGTGGGTAGTGCTGACTTCTTGTACTGTGGCTGCTGCTGTGACAGTGCTTTGGTTTGTACTTTCCTTTCAGACTTCTATTGATATACTGACCACAGTTGTGAGGAATACAAAACCCCCTCTGTCCCAGCTCCTCATCTGCCAGGCATTCCCTGCAGTGGCACAGTGCAGCCTCAACACAGATGACAATGCAACTATGCAGGTAACACTGTGGGGAGGGGAAGGCAGGTACCACTCTGGGGAGGGTGAGGATTGCAGGGCTGTGCAAGTCCAGGAAAGCTGACACAGCCTTTGAGGGAGCCCAGGCTGTGCTTGCCTGGTGCTGTTGTTGACCCTCTCAGGAGTCTCTGCCACCTCCAGTTTGCCAGGAAATTGCTGTTGTTCAGGGCTTGCGGTGACTTTTCCTGATCATTCCTGAATGTGGAGGACTGGAGTGAGTAAAGCAGCACCCTGGATGTTTTTTGTTTTAATGCACTGGAGCACGTTAAACACACAAACAAACAAAACTCAACAGAAAAACTGAACAACACCAAAAAATCCCAAAGAAACATATCCATATTGCTTTTCTTCCCCCATAATAACATTCATCACACCTAGTGGAAGGGCTGTCTTCAGGGACACATACAGGCATAGGGCAGCAAAAGACCTCCTAGCCCTCTTCCTTGCAGCTTTCTGCTGTACTCATTTAAGTGGGAAGAGGAAGGCAAACTTGTTTGTGACTGAGCCAGGTGTGGGATGGAGGGAAAGCAGGGAATCATCTCCAGCATCAGTACTGCCTCAGTTTGCTTGCTGGCAGGCTTGGCTATGGCCTGATGTCTTTGGAGTATTTAAGCAAGAAAGGAAAAGCATCAGGGAGCCTTTTCATTCCAGCTACCTGCCAGTATCTGAATAACAAAGCTGGTTTAATTCCTTTCTTCTTAAGAAGTTCCATAGTGGCAGCTGCCCTTTGCCATGTGAATACAGATCATGGAAATGGCTTTTCCTAAAGAACAGACCAGTAAGAATAAGCTAGAGACCAGCAAGAAGAGGTTCCAGACCTGCATGCTGATTACTTTCTGGATCTTTGTGCTGAGAAGAACTCTGAAGAGCTGCAGCTCAGCTCTGGGTTGGGTTTCATTCATGCCACACTTCTTTGTCTTCATCTCTCACTTGTTAGAACCTCCTTGAATTTCTCTGCGTAACAAGATTGGCACAAAACTGCAGCTACTCGTTGCTGTATTTACTGGTTGATCCTCTTGATCGCTGCCTGGGCCGTGAGGAGTGTTGTTCTTGATAACCAACCGAAGTCTGTAGAAACTACTTGTGAATCTTCTGCAGCAGTTTGCCCACTGTTTCCATCTTGGTTCGGGGTTGTTTTGGGGTGGTGCCTTGGCCATTTCCTTTCCTGACAGCGAAGCCGTGATTGTGCTGATTGTCTCGTGCAGAACGGCGGCGAGTGCCTGCGCGCCTACGTGTCGGTGGCGCTGGAGCAGATCGCGCAGTGGCACGACGAGCAGGGCCACAACGGGCTGTGGTACGTGATGCAGGTGGTGAGCCAGCTCCTGGACCCACGCACCTCGGAATTCACCGCTGCCTTCGTGGGCAGGCTGGTCTCCACTTTGATTTCGAAAGCGGGAAGTGAGCTGGGAGAGAACCTGGACCAGATCCTCAGAGCTATCCTGAGCAAAATGCAACAGGCAGAGACACTCAGTGTGATGCAGGTGAGCAGGGTTGGCACCCAGGAGGGTGAGTAGAAGCACCGGGAAAAGACATTTTCATAATTTTTTTTCATTTTGTGCTTGATTATTTGTGGCTTGTGCAATCGGAGGGTCTGTGTATCTCTTGGAGTAGCCAGGAAGATACCTACTCTGATCATACAATTGTGGAATATCCTAAGTTGGAAGGGACCCAGAAGGAACAGTCCAGCCCATGGCCCTGCACAAGACACTCCAGCAATCCCACCATGTCCCTCAGAGCATTGTCCAAACTCTCCTTGAGTTCTGTGAGGCTTGGGGCTGTGACCACTGCCCTGGGGAACCTGTTCCAGTGCCCAACCACCCTCTGGGGGAAGAACCTTTTCCTAATATCAAACCTAAACTTCCCCTAACACAGCTTCGTGCTGTTCCCTCAGGTCCTAAAACCTTTTGTTGTCAGATTACATGGTAAGACAGGCTCTTGGGAGGAAGGTTTAATGCTCCTTGAATAGTGCACCATGCCCTTGTGCACCATGCCCATTTAATGCACCGTGCCCTTGTGCTTGTGAGCAGTAAACTTTTGTAGTGATAGGGGTTGTCTCAGTAGAGATGCTATGGCAAAGGCAGCACGTGGTTTTGAGTGGGTTTGTGCTGTATTCCAAGGGTAAATCCCTGGGAGTTGAGAGCAGGTGAGCTTTTGGTGGATGGGAGGTGTAGGTGGCCTCCATCAAGTGAGAGACCAGAGCATCACGATCTCTTCTAGCCTTGACCTACTTGTAGTGGCACAGTTTTATAGAGTGATTTTTGTCCCTGTGGTCTTCATTCTCTCTCCTGTCTTTCTTGTGTGTGCCCTCAGTGTAAAACAGCTCGTAATGGCTGCCCTGGTTCCTCAGCAGCACCTGGGGAAAGCTTTTTGCTGGCACTGCTGAGAAAGATCCTACCACTGCCCACAGTGCAGCACTCGGCTGAGGCTCACTCTGCTCCAACCCTGTTACCTTATTTCTCTGATTTTTGAATGTGCATTTTCAGCCAGCACATGATGTGTCATCAAGGCCATTTGAATGTCAGCAGAAATCTCATCTGCTTTAAGATTTTTTTTTTTCCCCTGGATACACTGCTGATTGTTAGCTGGAATGGCTCTCACTTTGCTTATTTTTGGATTTAAAAGATATAGTAGCTTAATCTAAAGCACTCCCATGCAGCCCCTGTAGCCAAGGGAAAAGAGCCTTTCACGATGCTGGATTTCTTCCCTGTGTTAGCCTGGAAGATGGGCCTCTGGAGCTGGGCAGCCTTTCCCTGAGGAAGGCTACAGAGATGCCCTCAGGCTGGGAAACTGATATTTAGACATACACAGCAAATGAATTCTGCCTCTGGTCTTTAGGAGTTAGACTGCAAAACTGCATCTTGTAAAGAAAACTTTCCAAAACTTGCAATTCTTTCCCTAAAAGCATGTGTTCAAAGTGCACTTAGAATTGGGAAGGTGCTGCTGAGTGATGATGTGATGGTGCAGGAGAAGCGTGAAGATGATGGTGGGAAATCCCTGGAGTAGAAGGGGAAGAGAATTTGTGTTCTGGCTGTGGACCCATAACTGTTCTTTGACCTGAGGATGTGACACGTTTTTGCTGGACACGTGCAGATTCTGAGCTCTTTGCAGAGCCACCTCTGCAGCTTCTGCTCATGGAGCAAATGGGGCATTTGCAGTGTGAGTGTTGCCATACCATATTTTTGCTGGTCAAAAGTCAACTGCAACCAACCTCTGATATTTTTTAAATAGCTTTTTAATCTTCACTTCAGGGATGTTTGTTAGTTTGGGCATAGCCGTGAGTAGGTTTATTCCTGCTGGGTGTTTTTGGGGTGATTGAACACTGCTGTTGACTGTATTAGTTTAGTGCCTGTGTTTGTAGCACAGTGTCTTGCAGCTGGTTGTACTTTCCCTTCTTCCTGGGGTTGGTAAGCACAGCTTCCATTCCTGCAGGGAACCCGGTTCCTTAAATATTTGATAAAACATTTTCAGCTATTAAATTATGTACAGCTAACATTGCCTTTCTCCTCCTGCAGTCCCTGATCATGGTGTTTGCTCACTTGGTTCACTCACAACTGGAGCCACTCCTGGAATTCTTGTGTAGCCTCCCCGGCCCCACTGGCAAACCCGCCCTGGAGTTCGTGATGGCTGAGTGGATGAGCAGGCAGCACCTGTTCTACGGGCAGTATGAAGGCAAAGTCAGGTGGGATCCACAGGTCCAGTTGTGTCAGCTGCCATCATCCCATTGCCATTCAGTGCTGGGGGAGCTGCTTTAGACTTGGATCCCTGTGTGCCAGTGCTGGGCAGAATTGGTTTTCCCTGCGCTGTCAGTTCAGCTCAGGAGAGCCCTGGTAACTGGAGCAAGCTCTGATCTTCCTCTTCAGTGCTCCTCCTGCTGCCTGGTGTTCCTGTGCTGGAACAGGTGGACAGGAGGGGGAAAGGGGTGTCTCCTGCAAGTATGGGAGGGCTTTTGGGATTGAACTTCTTTGAATGGGATGAGACTAACTTCCAGATGTGGAATCACCTTTGTAGACTACTGTGGAGTTTTGGGGTGTTGTAGGGGGTTTTGTAAGAGAATCTGGTGATTTCTTGTTGATTTGTTAATCTGTTTAAAGTCACTAAAGAAATCAACTGCAACAGTTTTTTCTCCCTTTTGCTATGGAGCACATTTGTGTTCCAGTGGAGTCTGAGTGCTGTACTCCAAAGCATGGAATGCTCTTTATTCATTTAAATTTTGCCACAGCTGCTGTCTTTGATCTTTCTGGGAACGTGAGGCCTCACAGACCACTCTAAGGGGTGTTAACTCACCACCTGTTAACTCACTTCATAGTGTGTGTTGTTATGTTATTGTTGTGGGCAGTCAGCCTGTGAAATAAATAATGAGAAAAAGCAGGTTCAAAATGGAAGTTAATAAATAATTGTGCAGGACAAGAGACAGGTTTGGGGATCTCGTGCTCTTTTTGGTCACACTTGATCTTTTTCATCCCTAAACCTGTTGGTTTATCCCCATTTTGACAGTGCAGGGCTGTCTGCAGGATCCCCTGAGGCTGTTTGTGGCACAGGGAGAAGCCAAGGCTGTAACTGATGGGGAGAACAAGGTTAAAGGTGGTTGTTCAGAGCTGTCTCCTTGTTGTCCAAGATCAGAGTTGTTTATGTACAGGTGATGTGATAGGGCACCATCCTGTAATAAACATTTTGGATTTGGGTTGTTTGGGGTGCCACTTACCATGCATTAGAAAATGCCTGGTGTTTCTGTGTCCTGAGGAAAAGCAGGGACTGCTCTGAGGAGCCTCTTGTTCAGGGACCCTGAGAGCAGCCAACACCTTCTGTGTGCAGCAGTCCCCACCTGGTGAGGGCAGGTTGAAGAAGTGGCTGTTTGGTCTTGAGTCACCTGATGAAAGGATGGGAAAACTTTGAGCAGCTCAGGGTGGCAGGTAAGGTCTGGGTCCAGACCAGCAGAACTCAGAGCCGTAGTGGGGGAGAGAGAGAGAGGGCAAGAAGTGAAAGGACAAAACAAGTTGAGTTCCACAGAACTCCAAAACTTCAGCTTGAGATTTGTGGAGCCTGGAGAGAGGTTTGGGAGTGCCAAGCACAGATGGTTGGCCTTGACCTGCAGTCAGCATCTTCCTCGGTGTGGCTTGAAAACAGCCTGGAACTGGAGAAGGTTTGAAAGTGTGGAGTAGAAATCTGAGCAGAAGAGGTGGAAAGAACTCATGAAGGTCTGAGTGTAGCAGAGCCACGAAGGACCAGAGGTGAAAACAAACACTGAGGCTGGAGAAAGGGAGCAGATCATGGCTGCACATCAGCTGAATTACTACTTTCTTGCCACTGCTTTCCTCTTAATTCCGTCTTCATCTGCACGTGGTGCTTCAGGGATGTGTTTAACCTTGTGGCCCTTCTGAGCTGGACAAACCTTTCATATCTGTGTGTGTGTGTGTGTGTGTACTGTTGATGGTGTTTAATCCAAAGCTTGGGCAGTTTTTGGCTGCTGTGCAGGTCAGGAGCTCAGTCCAGTTTTGGATGCTGACATAAAGCAGGAGAAATGGGAAAATTCTGTAGTGCTTGCTCTTGGCAAAAGTGCAGAAGAGAGGGCATGTGGGTGTCTGCTCTGAGAGGTGTTGTTCCCTGTTAGCAGGGCACTCTGAAAGCCAGACAGTTTGGGGAAATTCCCATCTCTAATTTTCCTATTCCCTGCTCCCCAGCTCTGTAGCATTGTGCAAACTCCTTCAGTATGGCATCAATACAGATGACAAGCGACTTCAGGACATCAGGGTGAAGGGAGAAGAAATATTTAATATGGATGAGGGAATTCGGACACGATCCAAGTCGGCCAAAAGTAAGTAATTGTTTTGCTGTTTTTAACAGGGTTTTTTTCTGTAAGTAGATGCTGTGAAAGGCCTTAAATAGGTCTGGCAGATCACACAGAGCTGTGGGAGATAGTTCCTGCAGAAGGTACATGTTGGTTTTTAGAGCTAATCCATACATCATGTACTTAATATATCTGTTATTTGCCTTAATTCTGCCAAAGACTGATTTGGAAGACTCCTGGTATCTGATTTAATATAACTGGATGAGGTGATTATGGGATGGAGAGTTATTCACTGCTGGTTTGCATCATGAGACAGAATTGATAATTCCCTGATGCCTGAGAGGAAAGTGGTTTTAGTGCATGCAGAGATTTTAAAACAAAGGGGTGTCTTTTTCAATGAGGCACACAAATATCAGCAAGAATTCCACAAGTTAGAGATGCTTTTAAGGAAAGCTTTGGCCAGTCTCCTGCATGAGACTTGTCTTATTTTTAGTTGGCTGAACCCAGAGTCTTCAACTGGAGGTTACTGTTGAGAGATTCATCCTTTAAATCAGAGAGGGCAGAGCTCTGGGCAGTTCTTACTGGGGGCTGAGCTCCAGAGGGAGGACATTGGGGAGCTGCTGTCCTCAGCCATCTGTCAGACCTTGGTCCTGCCATGTGGTGTGATACCAGTTGTGGGATGGGATGTGGTGGCTGCACAGATCCAAACTGGGAGCCTCTTGAGGCTCCTTGAGTCTTCAGCTGCCACGGGCTTGGGATTTGGAGCGAGGCAGGGCCAGGGAAGGACTATGGTGACAACTCAAGAGATAAATAGGGGGAAGCTCTAGGAGTATAAGAGGTAAATGATGGTCACAAAGCACTTGCTGCCTAATTATTCTTGGCTTAAAAAACCCCAAACCAACTGGTCTGGTCAGACTGAAGAATGGTAACTGCTGGCATTTGAGTTAAACAAAGATTAATGCTAATACCAGTAAGGGCTAAAACTGGTGCTCCCAGTTTCTTTATTTGATAGGAACTTCTGTAATTAAGGGCAAATGCACTGTCTAGCTATCCCTATGGAATAGTTCAGCCCTGCAGGAACACCAGTGAGGAAAAGATGGAGCTTACAGTGGCTCAGATGGGGCAGAGCCACACCTGGGATTGCTGCACTGCCCATTTACATGAAAGCACTGGTGGATGTGTAAATGTACTTCAGGAAAGCAAGTTCCAGATGACTCCATTAAGCAGCCTGCAGGACTAGAGTCACACATTCATTCAGCTGTGAAGATTTTCCCCCTGCCTTTTCTGCACTCAGAATATGCAAGATTGATGTTGTGGTTAAGATCTTTGGGAATGTAGCTGTGAGGGTATATGGAAAGAATGCTTGGAGGGTATGTGTCAGTTGTTTTTGGTTCCCAGCCTCCCAAACAAGTTAAAACCAACTCCAACAAAAAAAAGGTGTGTTTTTTACAACATTTTATTAAAAGCAGCGTGAATATTTTTTTCTTATAGATCCTGAGCGCTGGACAAACATTCCTTTGTTAGTAAAAATCTTAAAATTAATAATAAATGAACTCTCTAATGCAATGGAAGCAAATGCATCTAGACAGACAACTGCAGATTGGAGCCAAGGTAAAATACTGGGTTTGCTTTTTCTCTTTCCGTGGCTTAAATCTACTTTGTCTTCTCTTGAGAAGCATTCCATAGTAATAAGAAATTCACAGCAGTAAATCGTGTACCTGTAATTACATAGGCTTTGAATAGTGATCCAAAGGATAAGCTCATAGAATCAGAGAATCCCAGACTGGTTTGGGTCGGAAGGAACCTTAAAGCCCATCTCATCCCACCCCCTGCCATGGGCAGGGACACCTTCCACCAGCCCAGGTTGCTCCAAGCCCCGTCCAACCTGGCCTTGGACACTTCCAGGAATGGGGCAGCCACAGCTTCTCTGGGCAACCTGTGCCAGGGCCTCACCATCCTCCTAGGGAAGAATTTCTTCCCAGTATCCCATCTAATCCTGTCCTCTGTCAGTGTGAAGCCATTCCCCCTTGTCCTGTGACTCCATCCCTTGTCCAGAGTCCCTCTCAGCTCCCTTGTCTTGTTGTACAGATTATCATTAGCAACTTCCAGCACAACAGCTCTTCCTTCCCTGTGCCATATTTTAAGTGCTATCAATCTCTTCCAGGTAAAAATAAATAAAATGGGAGAATAAGACCAGTCAGTGTTGTGTATCCTTAGACCTGTAAATTATACTGGGCTAGTTTGGAAGATGGGATCTGACCATGTGCCAGTAAAATTATCCTTTTGTGGTGTGTCTGGTTTGCTTTTCTTCCTCCCCGACTCAAGCATCCATTCTTGCTGCTGCTGTTTGCTTGGCTCCAGTTCTGGAATCATTCCAAAAGAATAGGGAGGTTTGCAGGTGTTTCCCTTTGTGGACTCACACACAGGGATGTTTTTGCCTACAGACTCCAGTCCCCTGTAGAGTGATCACAGACTGGACCTCTTGGAATTGGCATTATTTCTAGAATATTGTTTTTTCTAAACAGATGATTCAAATGATATGTGGGAGGATCAGGAAGAGGACGAGGATGAAGATGAAGGCTTAGCAGGACAGTTCCTATCAGATATTCTTTCCACAAACAAGTATGGTGAGTAACAGCTTTAAAGTCCTTACTCAGAGCAAAAATGAATAGGTGACACCCCAGTCAAAGTTTTCTTCCCTTGTCAGCAGCAAAACAGAGGCTGCAGGCATGGGGAAGGAATTCTGTTCTTGGATTGTGAATAAGGACCTTCTGGAGAGGGCCATGGCTTTGAGTGATTAAATCACTGCATAATAAATAACATCACCTGGGGGTTCACAGGCTGCACAGGCTTCAGAGGTTTCTGTCACGTGACCTAAAGGAGTGAATATTCTGGATAGGATTTTTTTCCCCCCAGGACTGCTGAAACAATTTACTTTTGGATCCTTGGGTTTCAGCTGTCTAATAGGAAACTTCCCGAGATGTTTTGCTTTGTTTGATGTTAAAACCTGCTGATTTGCCTCTGACAGATGATGATTACTATGAAGATGATGAAGAGGACGATCCAGATGCATTAAAGGACCCTCTTTACCAAATAGATCTCCAGGTGATGCTCTAGAATGAGAGGTTTTATCAGATTCAAATTATTCTTTATAAACTTTAATTTTTTTTAATGTTGTGTTTTAACAAATCTGTAAGCACTGGAAACATCAGCTATTGATTGTTATCCCAAAGGAATGCAGTTAATTGAAATTTTTTTTGAAAGGGATGAGTATTCCAAAAATTTCTGGAGCTATTTTTCCGTATGATCAGTATCTATAACCTGGAAATGTAAATGGACAAAACTCTTTGAACAGAGAGAGATAAGACTTTTCCACCCATGAGCTTCACAGCTACTTGCAGAAGTCAGGAGTAGATTGAACAATGAACATGACAGAATTTCATACTCCACTTGGAGGTGGTCCCACCCAGTCAGCCCCTGTGTGACACTTTGCTCCTGCTTTTCCCACCACCTGCAGCTGTTGATGAGCCCTTCCCTCTGCTCCCACCCTTCCCTCTGCTTCCACTCCTCCTGCATCACCCCTCTCTCTTCCTTTCAATCCCAGGGTCTTACTTGGTGTCTGTCTCTCTTGACACGTGGAAGCAGCAGGATTTCCAAGAAGAGTTGGTGCTGACCAGGTGTTTTCTGTCCCTTCCAGGCCTATCTCACCGAATTCCTGTGCCAGTTTGCCCAGCAGCCCTGCTATGCCATGTTCTCCGACCACCTCAACGACAACGAGAAGCGAGTGCTTCAGGCCATTGGGATATAGACCCACTCCAGAGACCAGACCCATCATATCTGAACAACAGGTTATCTTTGGCTAATTCCACGTTTTATGATTGAACATAAAACATTTTCCAGTGTCTGCCTGCCTGTTCCAGGTGGACCATGGCCTCGTTGCGATGTATTGAGCCTCATCTTAACAGGAGTCTGCTGAGGGAGGGAATCCCGAGAAAGCAGCAAGGACATTGCACATCGGTCTCACCATGGGAGCACTTTCATTTTCCACAGTAACTTTCCAGGAATTTCTTAAAGATAAAAAAAAAGGTGTCCTTAATATTTTTAAAAGCAAACTGTCTCTACCTGTGAAGAGGCACTTACCTGAGTTTCCCACAGCACAGTTGGACAGAGAAAGGAACTGGGTCACTTACGGATTGCTTGGATGTACCTTGAGAAATGGGAAGGTTGTTCCTCTTGGCACTCACGTAACACAGGGTAAAAATCTTGATCCTACAACGTGACTTCTTTTATAGAACCACAGACTCTTATCAGAGCTGCCTGGATGGGATGGAGCCTGTTCATGGGAGTTTGGAGGGGAAGCTGAGATAATAAACCCGAGTGCATATCTTCTCTCCTGGTGTGGATGGGGCTCTGTCGCTCACATCTGCTGTCCACTCCCACGGGAGCAGTTCTGTGCTAACACTTGTGTGTGCACATACTCAGAGGAAGCCACCACTTAAACTTTCTGTTCCTGTGGCACGTGGCTACGAAAGACTGATTTTCTGGAACACAGGGAGCCACGATTTTTAGGGGGAAAAAAAAACCTGATTGTATTTAACATATTTGCTCCGTGACAGCCACTCTGAACTCCTCTGCTTCTTTCACACTCCTGTGTGTATTCTTATAGAGTGGTAAAAATAACATTTGCAAATTGATTTCCCCATGAGAACAGCGTGATGTATCTCAAACACCTCTCTGCCTTTGGTTCCCTTTTGGGGGAAAGTGAAAATAAAACTATTAAAATGTACATTGGTATCCTTCTTATAAAACAGATTTTAAAGGAACTTGCGCTTGTTTCCTGAAGTCACTTTTTAAAGACATATTTCTCCTTAGGACACTTTCTGTACATGTTGCCTGGAGGATGTCAGGAGTCACCTGAACAGAAAGGCAGTCCTGTGCTGGATACATCTAAAACAACAAGCTGAGCCATTGTAGAGTTTCCTTTCTTAAGAAAGGCACTTGCTGTTCCTTTGTGGAATAATTTGCTTCGACGTCGTATCAAAACCTCCATAAGCTGGAGTCATTCTGTATCTTTCTGGTCTCATGTTGTGCCTGAGAATGGGCAGAGCTGGGGCAATCCCCCATTCCCTGGAGACTCCTCTGAGCCATCCTCAAGTTCTCAGTGTTTTGTGTGCCTGACTAACTCTATGAGAAGCAGAGTTTGAAGCCTAATTTTTATGTGTCTAATAAGGTACAAGCTCTTTCCATGAAGTTGTGTCGCAGTGTCTTTCTTCCTTGTGGATTCTCTGGTCTATAAGAATATCTAATTAAACTTGGTGCCCTGGCCCTCCTGTCGTACTATTAGGAGTCTATTAGGAGTTTTGTTCTTGGGCCTTTGTCTCTTTCAGCTTCCACTGAAAAGGGAAAAAAATTAACCTGAACAATGCAGTCTCTCTTGGAAGCCCTCTGAGAAGCCGATGGCTGCAGGGGTGTGTCCTGATAGCTGTGCAGGAAGGGTCAGGAATGTCCTCAGAGGGACCAGTCCCAGCTCTGGGAAGAGGCAGGACCAGCTATTTTTGCCCTGTGTGTTGGCAGCAAAGGCTCAAAACCAGCCATCCATGCTTGGAGGTAAGTGAATGCCAGACATCTGGAAGCATCAAGGTGTGTTTCGGGGTGTCAGGAGTAAACAGCACATTGAAGGCTGGTTTGCTCTGGTGGGGGCTGGAGCTAAAGCTGGAGCTGGCTGGACTGTGCCTCAGAGGGGCTTTAGGCAGGTCAGAGGGTGGGTTTAAACAAGACCATGAAGAATGAGACTGACACAGTGGTACTGACACTGAACTGAGACATCCAGGGGTGTCTGTGTGATTGTAAGGTCCAAAAGGTGGCTGGGCCAGTGTCATGTTCCTGCTGGACTCGGTGTGTTGGGAGAAGCTGCTTTGATTTGCAGCTGTCAATGATTTTTCCAGGAGAGTGAGAAGGGATCAGTGGCTTTTGAGGACCAGTGCTCTGCATTCTTCCAGCTACAGCCTCAGCTCGGGTGCAGTCAGGGCTGGCTGGGCACGGTGCCACTGTGCAGGAGCTAGAATTTGGGACCAGCCCTGGAGCTGGTCCTGTCCCCAGGATGGGCACAGGGACAGTGTGGTCCTGCAGCACCTGTTGCCAGCGAACTCACCCTGTGCCAGGTTTCTTGGCAAGAAATACTCTGACTCAAGCATTCCCCTAGAAGAGGCTGGATAGAATTTGGGAGACAGTGAATGAGGGAGATGGTTTGAGGGAACTCATCAAGGTCCTGCTGGTGCTCATGACTTTGTTGCTTTTTGGCCTTCCAGCTGTCCTCCTTGCTAACACAATTCCAAACGCTCCATGACGTGCCTTTAAACAAGGATTGTGTTTGCTGCAGGAATTCTGCCAAAACAACTCTGACCAGTAATAAGGTGGTTGCTCAGGATGGAAGCTGCTGGACTCCGCGGAGCTGTGTCCGTGGTCTGGTTTTGAGGTGCAGCACCCCTCGCGTTGTCCGCTGTTGGGAAGAAACTTTAAGTAACAGTCATAGAGGTGACTGACACCATGTTAGGAAATACAAACAAAACAAAAACCGAAGGGTGGGCGACTGCACAACCCTGGGCACGTGCCACTGCTGTGTTGGTGCCTGGCACCCGCGTGCCCTGCTCGGGGCTCTCCGTGGGGATGAACCGGACGTGTGCTTGCTGGGTGTTCTCCTGGGAGCAGCGCTGAACCCCGACCCAAGTTCCGAGCCCATCGCGTTTAACCAGCCAACAGCCCAGCTCGGACCCTGGAATGAGACTTAATGCATAGGCGTGAGTATTGCTCTTGGTTTGTTTGGGTTTTTTTCTATTAACAAATAAAACTCTTTTAACGTATAATCCCGCCTGGATCCCCGTCTTTGGGGCTACCGCGGATCTCCGCGAGAACCGCGGGCCTCGAACCCGGGACCTTCAGCGCCTCAGCACCGCCCCCCGGAGCGGTGCATGCTGGGGGCTGTAGTCCAGGGTTGGGCAGGGGCCAGGCCAGAGCCCTCTGCCGCGGGGCACGCCGGGAGTTGTAGTCCGGCTAGGATGTGCTGGCGCGCCGGAAGCCGCGCGCGCGGGGCACGGCGGGAGCTGTAGTCCCACGGGGCAGGCGCGGGCCATGGCGGCGGCCACAGCCCCGGCGGGCGGTGCGGGGCGCTCGAAGGTGGCGCCGAGCGTGGACTTCGACCACAGCTGCTCGGACAGCGTCGAGTACCTCACCCTCAACTTCGGGCCCTTCGAGACCGTGCACCGCTGGCGCCGCCTCCCGCCCTGCGACGAGTTCGTGGGGGCCCGGTGAGCGGGGGAGCGGGAGGGATGGCGGGGAGGGGGGTCCCGGCGCCGCTGACCCGTCCGTGCCACCCGCAGGCGCAGCAAACACACCGTGGTGGCTTATCGGGATGCGATCTACGTGTTCGGCGGGGACAACGGGTAAGGGGAGCCGGGAACGGGGGGAGCACGGCCGGGGCTGAGGGCAGAGGGGCGTGAAGGGAGCGGGCTGCGAGGGGAGCGGGGTGCGAGGGGAGAGGGGTGTGAGGGGAGCGGGGCTGAGGGTCTGTCCGACCCCTGGCCCGGCTCAGCCGCCTCTCCCGTCCCTCCCCTCAGGAAAACGATGCTGAACGACCTGCTGCGCTTCGACGTGAAGGACTGCTCGTGGTGCAGGTGGGCAGCGCAGCCCCTCGCCCGCCCCCGGGCGCTGGCAGGGCTGGGACACACGGCGTCTTTCCTCAGCACCTCCAGTCCGGGTGTAAAAGTTTGTGGCTCTACCAGAGCATCTGAGGGAAGTGTCACCCCCAGCCAGCGCTGTCACAGCTGATCCCTGCCCGCCGGGGTCAACTCTGTTCCTGCAGCCTGTGGGAGGGCAGAGGGACCCGGCTGCTGCGCCCCTTGGGGCAGGGAAGGTGCTGAGGGAGGCTCATACCTGTCTTGCCTCCTTTCCTCTGGACTGCACAGTCTGTCTTGTCTCACCCGTGCCCCACTTTCCAACTCTGCCAAACAGATTTCAGCAGCAGCGTGTTTGTAACCATTTATGCTGCAGCATAATGCAGCATTTGGCATAATCGTAGTGTAGTCAAGAACCCAAAACTGGTGAAACGCTCAGGATCAGTAGAATAACTTCTAACAACTGTGGGTTTTTTTGAATTTGAACAGTAGCTTTGAGTGCCTGAAGCACGACCAGGGTGTTTGACTGCTGCTGTTCTAACTTGTGCAGGGCTTTCACGACGGGGACCCCGCCGGCACCGCGGTACCACCACTCTGCCGTGGTCTACGGGAGCAGCATGTTTGTGTTTGGTAAGGCAGCAGCAGGTTACAATTGTGGTTGGAGTGGTAAATGTGCTGCTGCGTTGGTTTGGAAAAAGAACAGGAGGTTTTTAGGAAGTGTCAAAAGATCTCATTCAGTAGTAAATCCAGTATTTTTCATGTGATTTCAATTTTAGCTTGGAAGTACTTTTGTTGTTTTGTTTAAAGTAAAGAAGACTTGAAACTCATTACCACAGTGATTCTGTAGGAGATGATGTAGAGGAAAAGTCTCTCACCTGTAGTAGATAGATACCAGATACCTGCTCTTTGTGCAATCTAGAGTTTCTCCTAATACAACACCCTGGAGTGTGTATGCTCCACTGCCTTAGAGTCTAATGAAATTCTTATTGCCCAGGTGGTTACACTGGAGACATTTATTCCAATTCCAACCTGAAGAATAAAAATGATCTCTTTGAATATAAGTTTGCAACTGGACAGTGGACAGAGTGGAAGACTGAGGGAAGGTAAGAGCTGGTGTCGTTGCCCGTTGCTTCCGGGGGCTCGGCACTGTTTCACGTGGCACAGGGAGAGTTAGTTACAGTACTGATGTTAGGGCTGCAAGATGATTGCTGCTCTGGTTTCTCAATTAAGTTTTCTGAAAATTATCTTTGGTTCTAGAAGAGTTTTTTTGCAAGACCTCCACTCCAGAGTGCACTGTAATGGAAATTTGCCCAAAATCCACTCTTCGTGTTTCATGTCTGTGACAGGAGGGATGGGAGCAAGGGAAGCTGGGAGCAATTTTCTTTTGAATTGTTTCAGTTTCAAGGATAGCATGGAATTTGTTGATCCCTCTTGATCCTGAGCTTTCAGCATTTCACGAAAAAATCAGTAACACATTACTTCCTAAAGTTGACTCATTTCAGAATGCCATTCCTGCCACTGATTGTGATCCAGCTACTTAGGATATTTTTACAATGGCCTGCAGTGACAGGACAATGGGGAATGGCTTCCCACTGCCAGAAGGCAGGGTTAGGTGGGATGTTGGGGAGAAATTCTTCCCTGTGAGGGTGGTGAGGCCCTGACACTGTATCAGGGATTAATTACACTGATGCTTTGGTCTGTGTTCTGCCCAGCCACCTGTGAAAGTTTTGTTCTTTCCCTGCCCAGTTATGAGAAAACAAGCACTGAGAAAACGGGAACTTTGTCCTTGAAGGGAGTTTTTGTATAAATTATATACAAAATGACTGGGTGACTGGGAGAGGTCGTGCTGGGGGCTTATTTCTCTCCTCCTTCCTCTCTTTTGGGTTTGTTCGTTTTGTTGGCCACCTCTTGGTAATAAATATCAGTTTTGTTGAGCTTGCAATGGTGTCATGGTTTCAAGATTTCAGTATGCTCGAATCCTCCCTAATACACACAGGTTGCCCAAGAAGCTGTGGCTGCCCCATCCCTGGAAGTGTCCAAGGCCAGGTTGGACAGGGCTTGGAGCAATCTGGGATAGTGGAAGGTGCCTCTGCCCATGGCAGGGGGTGGAATGAGATGAGCTTAAATGTCCTTTTCTGCCCAAACCATTTTATATTTCAGTGTTTACCACTCCCCAGTATGGGCCATACAGTGTCTTTACCTGCAGTCCTTTACATATTTAAAGTTTCTGAAAAGCAGATTTTCGTGGATAGGGCAAAGGGAACATTTGTAATTGTGATTTGTGGGGAGGGTTGAGGAATGTACAGTCCATTCTTGCATTACTGTTGCTCACCTCTGATGAGCACATGTTATGTTTTAGAACATACACCACATTAGTGTTTTCTCTTTTGGTTATCCTAGCAACTTGGGAAATCTTGGAGATTGATTCTTACTCATAGTTTACAAACTCAGATGTCCCTGTCCTTCACAGTGTTCGTACTGCACAGTGACCTCAGACAAGCCAACAGGTGCCTTGTGGCATCGCAAGTTTGCTCAGCCTGGCTGATTTAGTAAAAACAACAAAGATTGTGGAAGAAAAATTGTAGGTTTGATCTTTCATTGTGAGGACTGTATGAGGAACAGCCCTGAATGATCCCAAACCAGAATCTTGAGCTCTGTCCTGGTCTCATTTCTGTGTTCCACCTGCTTAGCGTGTGGGAATACATGTGTGGATTGCCACCTTCCTGTACCAATGGTGCTATGAAATGTCCAGTTATTTAACTACTTTCCATAAGATACTCTTAAGAGTATTTGAGTCCTGGCAAGGAATTAGTTGGAATTTTTTTGTTTATAAGGTGGTTTCTCTCCACTGAAGGCAGCAGAGTGCAAGACTAACACATGCCCCTCAGAGGCTCAGTGTTTGGAGGGCGGATGGCAGAAGCAATTTTATGTAGGGGACTTCCTTCTTCTTACATTTGCATTGTAGCTGTGACACAGATCCCTCTACAGCCCTTCTGCAGCTGAGATAACATTTTTTTCTGCATTTTCTCCCTTTGCAGGTTGCCAGTGGCCAGGTCAGCTCATGGTGCGACAGTGTACAGTGACAAGCTGTGGATCTTTGCTGGATATGATGGCAATGCACGGTATGGGTGGGATCACCCTCTCCCTGAGTGCTTTTGTGAAATCCCAGCCCTTCAGTTTCCACCTCTGTAGATGCATTTCCATATCCCAAGGGGTTTAAACACGCAACTGGAGCTTTGCAAACCCAGCCTGTTGTTGGGCATCACGCTTTTGCAATTCACCATCTCACGTTCAGATAAGTACGTGCTTAAAACCTAAAAATCTGGTCACTCAGAGTGGCTGTGGCTGCGTAATTTTACAGCCTGCTTGGTTGTAAGGATGCAAAATGATCTCTGAAATTTGGCAAGCGTGCATTTCTCAAAAGATCCCCTGCACAGGCTGGCTGATGTTGCTGAAGACTTAGAGAGCAAAGCTGGATTTGCTGTGAAGTCATTTGACAGAACTAAGAGCAACGTGTCGGCTTTTTCTCTGAAAATCTCTGAAAATATGTGATATTTAGGTTGAAAGGAGGTGGGATTTCAGATGGGAAAAGACTGGAAATGAGTGGTACCAAGAAGTTCAAGAGAGCCTGGTGCTTTGTCTCGCAGCAATTCTTTGAGTTTGCTATTGTTGTCAGGGAAAAGTCAATTCTGAACATTAATATTTTTTGTCTTGATGAACTTGAGGAGTAATTTATTGATTGTTGATGTACAGTATTTGCATTGTGAGAACACACAGAGATTGCCACAAATGAGGACCTGGGTTGCCTCCTCTTCTGAGGAGAATCTGCAGTAGAGTTTCCAGCTCCTCAAAGTCTCCAGAAGAACTGGTGTTAATCGGGAAAACAGATGGGATCTCTTTGTTATTTCTGGAGGAGGAATTGGTGTAAGATGCATGACTGTGGGACTGTTCAGTGCCAGCTTAGGGAGTCCCCTGAGGGCCTTGGGTAGCTGGAAGGAGGGAGTGGGTGAGAGGAGCTGTCTAATTTATGTTAAATGTGTCTAATCATGGTAAAAAATGCCTTTTTGCGGAACATGAGCCTCCAGGCAGATTTGAACAAAGAAAATGTCTGTAGTTACAGAGTAACTTGTCTTGGGAACAGCACAGTCAGAGATGTGTCAGCTTACCTGCTTTGTCCTTCTTTGTGTATTTAAGGAAGGATTCAGCCCCATAAATAATTGCTGGGGTCAGTCTCAGGAGTTAGCAGGGATGAGCAGAAGGATACAGGGTAATAAAGGGTATTTCTGTAAAAATCCTGAAGATTAAATAGCTCAAATGCTTAAGCTCCAGACTGAGTCACTGTGTGTAACCGTTAACTTCAGTGTACTTGTAAGCAGCAAGATGCTAAAGCAAGGTGGGGTGAGGCTGTCAAACTTAGGTATAGGGGAAAAAGTTGTATTTCTGTCAGTGGAAGTAGGAGATTCTTCCTGTGCAGAGGGAATTTTGATGAAATAGGGTTTTTGTCCTTTCAGTGTCATTACTGAAAATGAACTGTTTCAAATCAAGCATTTTTGTGTTATGACACAGATTAAATGACATGTGGACAATTGGCCTTCAGGACAGAGAGCTGACCTGCTGGGAAGAGGTAAGAAGCTTTAGTTTCAAGTAACACATAGAATTATGTTTTTTGGTTTTCTTGCACAGTTATTTAAAATTTCCCACACTGGACTGCACTGCTCACTCTCCAGAATGTGCTTTTGACCCACAGTGAAAAGAAACAGTTAAAATTTGATTTGGAAAACCAAGTGTATATGAAAGGGTGATTTTTGCTTGTGAATCAGTGAACTGAACCTGGACTGCCCACATGGATTTGCTGTGCCCCCTGTGAACAGCACTGCATTCCCACTCTGCCCACTGCATTCCCATTCAGACCATTGCCATGGACTGAGAGCTTGGCTGATCGGAGTCCTGATCCTTCCAGTGCTAGGGGCTTTAGGAATGTGTCCTCCCAACCTTTTTATCCATGGAAAATCAGTCTGTGCAGACACATAAGCACAGCAAGAGTCGATTACCTGCCGCCAGCTTTCCAGGGCGCAGTGTCTGCACACAGAGCTGCTGTGTGCTTGGTCTGCCTGAGCCTCCTCAGTGTGTGGAGTTGTGCCCTGAAATAATCCATTTCTAATTTTGAACTTCATTATCTTTCAGATTGAACAAAGTGGTGAAATTCCTCCCTCATGCTGTAATTTTCCTGTGGCGGTTTGCAAAGATAAGATGTTTGTTTTCTCTGGCCAGAGTGGAGCAAAGATTACCAATAATCTCTTCCAGTTTGAATTCAAGGAAAAGATGTAAGTGTAGACAGTTAATTCTTGCAAAATCCACATAATCCTTGACTGCTTGAGTTGAGAAATGCAAATACTTAAAGGTATTGAGGAAGGATGCTGCATCTCCTGACGAAGAAGAGTAGATAAGAAAAAATATGGACTGTTTTCATGAGGCTTTGTCATTTGCCATGTGTGTCAGATTGGTCTTTTTCAGCAGCTGAACAGAAAATTCAGTAGATTCACTTTAAATAGAAAGTGTGAATCTCAGCGTGCTCAGAATGGGATGCCAGATATTACCTTCCTAGGAGTTGTTGTGTGATTACCTGATTAAAACCAGAGGTCCTGTGAAATACCAATTCATACTGGAGCCACTGGAAAATGTCAAATGCCAAGTGTTTGTGAAAATCCTGAGTATTTAGTTTGAGACATTTGGTGTGACTTGCTCTGAAAATATGGCCTGATGGGATAAAAATACCAAAAAGTAGGAATACAGATGCACTGGTGTGTTTTGACATCCTGATCTGGCTGGTTTGTGGCTGAAGTGGAACCACAATTGAAACAGCAGCTGGTGGCCTCCAGCCCATGGCTGAAATCATACTGTCAAAGTGAGTGATTCCTTCTCCAAGTGGGACATGGCATCGGAATGGTGCCCTAGGAAGGGTTAGTTGCTAAAATGTGTGAGAATAAATCACCTATTCCTGCCCAGATTGTGTTCTTTGAGCTGCTGGGATTCACGTGAACACATTGGGGTTCACGTGAACACATTGGGGTTCACGTGAACACATTGGGGTTCAC
>NW_020897784.1:991465-993533 GCF_003984885.1 Neopelma chrysocephalum
GGTTCACGTGAACACATTGGGGTTCACGTGAACACATTGGGGTTCACATGAACTCGTTGAGCAGCTGGGGTTCACATGAACACATTGGGGTTCACATGAACACATAGGGATTCACATTAACACATTGGGGTTCACATGAACTCATTGAACAGCTGGGGTTCACATTAACACATTGGGGTTCCCATTAACACATTGGGGTTCACATAAACTGCGTTGGCTTTGTCATGTTCTTGGAAGTTCAGCGAGACAGAGCTGGTGCAGATCTCAGCAATCTGCGGTGCGTCGCCTGTTCTCATGCGGGTTCAGTGAGTGCTCTAACAGAGCTCCTCTGTGCTTATGGTCTGAGAGTTAGAAAATTTAAAAGAGTTGTAAAAAAATACCCTGTTTCCTGTTGACTGTCCCAGCTGGACACGGATTCCCACTGAGCACCTGCTCCGGGGGTCTCCCCCCCCTCCCCAGCGGCGATACGGGCACACGATGGTGGCGTTCGACCGGCACCTCTACGTGTTTGGGGGGGCTGCAGACAACACGCTGCCCAACGAGCTCCACTGCTACGACGTGGACTCCCAGACCTGGGAGGTCATCCAGCCCAGCCCAGACAGTGAGGTAAAAACCTTCCTTTTTATGTGTTTTCTTTTTATGCTTTGTCTTTTTTGACTCATTTCTGCTCTGGACGTTTTTTTTGACAAGGACGTTGACTTCTCGCTAAATAGTAACAACTTCTTCCCACAGATGGTTAATCAGCTCAAATATTGTGGGCAACAGTCCTTAAAAATTAGTCAGTGTTGACACATTTAAAACTTTGCTTTGCACTGTTTAAAGAAATACCATGAAACACTTGTAATTTGAGCTATGAGTCAGTCATTATTTGGGAAAATTTTATTATGAATTTGCTGCATACCAGTGGTTCTGTAATTGGCTGTGTGATGCTCTTGAAGCAGAATTCAAAGCTAGACAAAGTTTAATTGTGTCACTGTAATAATGCCCATGTGCGTAAAATCTTATAAATTCTGATTACACAGAATAGCATTTCCCTTCTAGGTCAAGTGTAAAGTGTTTGCTTATAAAGGTGTGGCTGGAAAATAGTAATAGGGCTCAGAAAGGACTTTTTTGAACATAATTGCATTAATAAGAGATATAAATTTTAAAATGTCAGTTTTTTACATGGACATCAAAAGGCTGTAGACCACCAAGGGCCAAGGCAACACCCCAAATGAGAAAAAATTAAAAAAAAGTCAGATGACAAACATGTTAATATGTTTCTTTTGGGCTACTCATTCCAAGGCAGTGATTTTGTGATAAAATGCCAATTTTTTTCTCATAGCGCACCTACAGATCCTGTGTGGGATCAGCTGGTATTCCAGGTGGAAGTGGTGAGGGCTTGCCTGGCTTCAGTGCATGTTTCAGTGCACGTTTCAGTAAATGTGGTTCCAGTGGCCTCTGATCGTTTCATCCCAGACTGCACAAGCAGTTGATTCCCTGGAGCCCGTACCCAAGTGTGAGATTCCTGGCTTTGGAATGGAGGCATTCGCTGCCTTTGTTCATTTGAACAGATTTTACCTTAAGCCACATTAAAACACCGCAGCTGATGTCACAGCGGGTTGGGATTGTCCAGCTGCTGTGCAGGAGATGCTGCGTGTGTGCTGTACATGGGAACTGCAGAGACTGAGAGCTGAGCATTGCAGGAATTGGTCAAGTGCAGAGTTCCTAATTTAACCAGTATTGGTGTGACAGTGCTCACCTCGAGTGCTGTGCTCTGTGTGTGGTGTGTTTTAGTGTGTTTGGTGTGTTTTAGTGTGTTTTAGTGTGTTTGGTGTGTTTTAGTGTGTTTGGTGTGTGTGTGGTGTGTTTTAGTGTGTTTTAGTGTGTTTTAGTGTGTTTGGTGTCTTTGGTGTGTTTGGTGTGTTTTAGTGTGTTTGATGTGTTTGGTGTGTTTTGTGTGTTTGGTGTGTGTGGTGTGGTTTGGTGTGTTTTAGTGTGTTTTGGTGTGTTTGGTGTGTTTTAGTGTGTTTGGTGTGTTTTAGTGTGTTTGATGTGTTTGGTGTGTTTGGTGTGTTTTAGTGTGTTT